>NW_026575994.1:0-19726 GCF_028641065.1 Leucoraja erinaceus | reverse complement strand
GGGTTATCAAGACTATATGTTGTGACTGACATGTCATTTAATATTACACTTATCCTATCCCCCTGGATATTCCGGATTAATAAATTAAAGTTTTGTCAACTAATTACAAATCAGGCTAATTACAATCAATAACATTAGCCAACTCCGAAACATGAAGCGCTGAGCATTTGGATCCAGACATCACGGATAACTGGCTTCAGTTCCCCGCTCACATCTGGCAGTGTTCTCCGAGGAGCGTTTTTGAAAGGGGGGAGGCTGAGCACTGGCTTTGGGGGTACCCGGTGAGGGAGTGGAGCGGGGGGAGGGTGTGGAAGAAGGGTGTCCCCCCTCCCAGGGTCGGAACCTTTTGAAATTTGATGTATTAAAATCATGTTTTAGTGCATTGTAGAAGTATGATTTCAATGTTTTTTGTATGAAGCATTTTTAAGAGGTAACTTTTTAAGGGGTAACTTTATCCACACACTGGGTGGTGGGTGTATGGAACAAGCTGCCAGAGGAGGTAGTTGAGGCAGGGATCCCGACATTTAAGAAAAATTTAGACTGATATATGGATAGGACAGGTTTGGAGGTATGGACCAAAAGCAGGTAGCATAGCTGGGACATGGCGGTTGTGGGCAAGTTGCGCCGAAGGGCCTGTTTTCACACTGTATCACTCTATGACTACATTATATCTCCACCATGCATGAATGCTTCAAAATCAAGTGATCGAGTTTTATTGCAATATACTCAAGCATAGAAACATAGAAAATAGAAGAAGCAATGAATATTGAAGCTGACTCACAAAAATTAATATATTTATATAATAGTATTCTAAATATAGACCTACCCTCGACAGAGGTACTTAGAGAAGAGTGGGAACGGGAACTAATTATAAAAATTACAAAGCTTAAATGGGACAAATACCTGATATATTCACAAATGTCCAATTAATGTTAGACATAATCTAATTCAATTTAAAATTGAACATAGATTATATTATTCAAAAAAAAGATTGAACAAATTTTATCTAAATATATCCGCCACTTGTGATAAATGTCTAGCTCAAAAGGCAACTATAACACACTCCTTAGTTTCCTGCATAAAACTTTATAGATTTTGGAATGATATTTTTGAAATATTTACAAAATTATTCAAGACAAGAATGGAACCTAATACTGAAATGATTATATTTGGTGTAATAGAAGATGGGAATAAATTGAACACATCTCAAAATCTATTCCTTAACTATGGTTTAATAATAGCTAAAAAATTAATACTTAAATTTTGGAAGGGTACATCAATACCAACGCTTAAAATGTGGATTGCAAGTATGTTGGACACCGCTCATCTTGAGGAAATGCGATTCCTCCTAATGGATAAATCAGACCAATTCATAACGAGTTGGTCTCCATTCGTCGTTTTTTTGGAATCATATGGTGTAACACAATTGTAAAAAATAACTGTTTCAGGACTGGACGAGGGTTGGTCAAGATTATAAATAATGATCTCCTTTTCTTTTTTATTTAATTTTCTTTTCTCTATTTTCTCTCAACTTTCTTCATTTACTCATTTTCTTTCTTCACACACTACATATTTCACATCTCTCTATCCTTTACTATCTAACTTCTTTTTCTTATTCTAATCTTTTTGCAATGTAACAAAAAAAAAAGAAGTTGTACATAAAATGTATTATGAAAATATATATTAGGCACTTTGGTGCCATATGACTGTACTTCTAATAAAATAAAACATTTAAAAAAAAAGAAACATAGAAAATAGGTGCAGGAATAGGCCATCGGCCCTTCGAGGCAGCACTGCCATTCAATATGATCATGGCTATTCATCTAAAATCTGTACCTCTTTCCTGTTTTTACCCCATATCCCTTGATTTTGTTATCCCCAAGAACTAAATGTAACTTTCTCTTGAAAACATCCAGTGAATTGGCCTTCACTGCCTTCTGTGGCAGAGAATTCCACAGATTCACAACTCTCTGTGTGAAGAAAGTTTGTCCTCATCTCAGTCCTAACTGCCCCCCCCCCCCTTTATTCTTAAACTATGACCCCTGGTTCTGAACTCCCCCAACATCGGGAACATTTTTCCTACAATTACAGTAAGTGAAAATCTAGCAGGCAAGCAGGATTCCACCCATATTTGAAGTCCACTATCTTCCACCGTTTCTACCCAGTGCTTGGTACTTACTTCCAGCAGCCACTGGTTGGCCTCCAGGATGCACCGAGCCACAGCCTGATCCATGCCGGTAACCTGGGCGAATTTGACACAGAGACTCTCACGGCAGCGGCGCAACATTTCCGACGCCTTGCACTGAGGCTGCTCCATGGCCGGAGCTGCAGTGAGCGACTTGCCAGCCCGGCAAACACTTGCCAGCTCCGCTCCCCATCTGCATCTGTCCCCGTCGCTGCTTCTGCTTCCAACACCCATGGCCCATGCAGTTAATATGAGTTTTGAAATTTTCGATGATCACAGAATTTCTCACAACAGAGCTAGAGACATTTGTGATCAGCGTGAGAATTTGGTGAAATGCGTGATTCTCACGCTCAATGCATGGGATTTGGCAGCCCTGCTCTCTATCCCCCTCTCTCCCCCCTCTCTCTCTCTTCCCCTCTCTCTCTCCCCCCTCCCTCACTCTCCCCCTCTCTCCGTCCTCTCTCTTTCCTCTCTCCCACTCTCTCCCTACCCACCTCTCTTTATCTCCCCTCTCTCTCCCTCCCACCTCACTCATCCCTCTCTCTCCCCCTCTCTTCCGCTGTCTCTCCTCTAACCCCCTCTCTCTCTCCCTCTCACTCTCTTCCCTTCCCTCTCTTCTCTCCCCATCTCTCTGTCTCTCCTCTCTCCCCCTCTATCTCTCTCCCTCCCCTCTCTCTGCCCCTCTCTCTCTCTCTCTCTCTCTCCCTCTTCCTCTCTCTCTCTCTCTCCCCCTCTCTCTCTTCCCCCTCTCCCTCCCACCTCTCTCTCCCCTCCTCTCTCTCTCCCCCCCTCTCTCTCTCTCTCCCTCTCTCTGTCTCTCTTTCCCTCTCTCTCTCTCTCTTTCTCTCTCTCTATGTCCTCTCTGTCTCCCACTCTCCCTCCCTCTCTCTCCCTCTCTCCCTCTCTCTCTCCTCTCTCTCTCTCTCTCTCTCTCTCTCTCTCTCTCTCTCTCTCTCTTTCTCCCTCCCTCTCTCTCTCTCTCTCTCTCTCTCTCTCTCTCTCTCCCTCCCTCTCTCTCTCCCTCTCTCTCTCTCTCCCCCTCTCCCTCTCTCTCTCTCTCTCTCTCTCTCTCTCTCTCCCTCTCTCTCTCTCCCCACTCACCGCTCTCTCTCCCCCCACTCCCTCTTCTCTCACTCCATTCACGCCCCCTCTGTCTCTCCCCTCTCTCTCCTCTTACCCCTCTCTCTCTCTCTCCCTGTCTCCTTCCCCTCTCTCTCTCTCTCCACCTCCCTTTGAGAGTCTGTCCCTTCGGCACAGAGACTCTCGCGGCAGCGGCGCAACGCTTCCGACGCCTCCGACGGCCCGGGACTTTGCACAGCTCCATGTCCGGAGCTGCAGCGAGCGACTCGCCAGCCCCACAAACACTCGCCAGCCCCGGCTCCCCGCATCTGTCCCCGCCCGCTGCTTCCATCCCTCCCTCAGCCCCGGCTCTCCAACACCCGCGGACCATGCAGTTTATCTGAGTTTTGAAATTTTCGTTGACCACAAAATTTCTCACCACAGAGCGGGAGAAATTTCTGATCAGCGTGAGGGCGTGAGAGTTTGCCTGAGGGGGTGATTCTCACGCTCAAAGCGTGAGAGTTGGCAGCCCTGTAGTGAGGTCTAGAAACGGTAGGGAGATGTCGGAAATGGTCCAGGTGAATTTCAGTGCCTGATGGAAGTTAGTGGTGAAATGGATGAAGTCAGTGAGTTCTGCATGGGTGCAGGAGGTAGCACCAGTGCAGTCGTTAATGTAGCGGTAGAGTTCGGGGATGTTCACGGTACGCCTTGAACAAGGATTGTTCTCCGCCGCCCACCGGCAGGCCGCAGCCGTCACCTTACCTGAGTCCTAGGCTCAGCACCGGGCCTGAAGTCTCCACACTGCGGGCTCTCACACCACGGGTTTGACTGCGCTGGGTCCTAGTGCCCCCCCCCCCCAACACAGGGAACCTCAGTGGTTGTTCCATGTGACCCCAGCTCCTCCCCACCCACACCATAGTCATCATACCCCACTCCTTCCTGACCACCCATCACCCCCCTACTAGACAACGCCTCAGCCTCCGTCCATTCACATGGCTTCCTCCAGTCCCAACCTCCATCCTTGTTCACCATCCCCCCTGACCTCCCCCTCTCTGATACCGAACGGTCTGTCCTCAAGAGAGGCCTCACCTTTGTTTCCCTCCGTCCCCACCTCAATGAGTTCCGCATCCACCACGATGTGGAGCTCTTATTCCTTCACCTCTGCATTTAAACATTTTTCCATGGGAAAGAGTCCACACCCCCTATTGATGGCCCCTTCTCCGTCTCCAACAGACCCCCTCCTCTTGGACTCCCCCTCATGGCCATCTACCTGCTTTAGACCTTTTTATTTTAAACTGCTGGCAGGACAACAACCGCCACAACTTCTCCACCCCCCTTTCTCATCCTAACCTCTCCCCCCTTGAACGTACAGCCATCCGCTCACCCTGCAACAATCCCGACTGGGTGATCAAACCTGCCGACAAGGGAGGTGCCGTGGTAGTCTGGCGCGCTGACCTTTACGGGTCTGAGGCCAGGCGCCAACTCTCAGACACCTCCTCCTACTTATCCTTGGACCATGACCCCACAGAAGAGCACCAGGCCATTATCTCAAACACCATCACTAGCTTCATCACTTCCGGCTCCCTGCCCTCCCAAGCCTCCAACCTCATCGTTCCCCAGCCCCGCATGGCCCGATTTTACCTTCTCCCCAAAATCCACAAACCTGACTATCCTGGCAGACCTATTGTTTCTGCTTGTTCTTGTCCCACCAAACTTATTTCCACATACCTCGACTCCATCCTATCCCCCCTGATCAAATCCCTCCCTACCTATGTCCAAGACACCTCACGCGTTCTTCGACCTCCGTTTTCCAGGCCCCCACTCCCTCATCTTCCCCATGGATATCCAGTCACTTGACACCTCCATCCCCCATCAGGAGGGTCTTAAAGCCCTCCATTTCTTCCTCGACCGCAGAACCAACCAATCCCCGTCTACAAATACTCTCTTCCGCCTAGCGGAGCTGGTCCTTACCATCAACAACTTTTCCTTTGTCTCCTCCCATTTCCTCCAAATCCAAGGTCTAGCCATGGGCATGCGCATGGGCCCCAGCTATGCCTGCCTCTTCGTAGGGTACGTCGAACAATCCTTGTTCAAGGCGTACCTCCGCTGCCATTTATTGCCCTATATATAGATATAGATACCCGAACTCTACTCAGTCCGCAAAAAACAAGAGACAGAAAACAAAAAACAGAAGGGAGATGGGGGGGGGGGGGGCGAATACACAAATTGACAACTGCATTGGTGTGAATTTGAATTTGAACAAACAACTGCAGGGTTCCAAACCAGGGCATCAGAGATGTCCGCATTCTTTAGGGAACGGGGGTTCCCCTCTTCGACTATAGATGAGGCTCTCACCAGGGTTTCTTCCATACCCGTAACACTGCTCTCACTCCCCATCCTCCCACTCGTAACAAGGACAGAGTCCCCTTAGTCCTCACCTTCTACCCTACTAGCCGTCACATACAACAAATAATCCTCTGTCATTTTTCCCACCTCCAACGTGACCCCACCACTCGCCACATAATCCCATCTCCTCGCCAGTCTGCTTTCCGCAAAGACCGCTCCCTCCATAACTCGCTGGTTAATTCGTCCCTTCCCACCCGTACCACCCCCTCCCCGGGCACTTTCCCTTGAAACCGCAAGAAATGCTACACTTGTCGCTTTAACTCCCCCCTTGACTCCATTCAAGGACCCAAGCAGTCATTCCAGGTGTGTCAGAGGTTCACCTGCACCTCCTCCAACCTCATCTATTGCATCCGCTGCTCTACATGTCAGCTGATCTATATCGGTGAGACCAAGCATAGGCTTGGCTAGAGTGACGAACACCGGAAATTGGAGGAGCAGCACCTCATATTTCGCTTGGGCAGTTTATACCCCAGAGGCATGAACATTGACTTATCCAATTTCATGTAGCCCTCACTGTCTCCTCCCCTTCTCAGCTCTCCCTCAGCCCTCTGGCTCTTCCTCTTCGTTTCTTCTTACCGCCCCCCCCCCCCCCCCCCACCCCCCACCCTACATCAGTCTGAACAAGGGTTTCAGCCCGAAACGTTGCCTATTTCCTTCGCTCCATAGATACTGCCGCACCCGCCGAGTTTTTTCAAATCTTTTGTCTTCCTTCGATTCTCCAGCATCTGCAGTTCCTTCTCAAACATGCTGCCTCAACCACTGAGTTTTCCGGAATTTTTGTCTACCTACCGCTATATTCTTAACAATATGATACGATATGATAAAACTTCATTCATCCCCATGGGGGAAATTGATCTGCCAACAGTCACAACACACAAGGTACATGAAAACATGAAATTAACATTAAATTAAAGGTGAGAAAAATAATAAAAAGACTAGCGACCGTTGGCTGGATGCCGTGTGCACAGCGGCTTAACCGGGACAAATGAACATGCAAACAAACGGATGCAGGCTTATCTCCTGGGCCGAGGATTCTAAACGAGGGACCAGGACAATAAGATTGGCACAGGGGCGCAACTGGTAGAGCTGCTGCCTCACAGTGCCAGAGACCCCAGTATGGTCCTGACATCTGGTTCTGTCTGAGTGGAGATTGCATGAATCCTGTATGTCTTTGGAGTGTGGGAGGAAACCGGAGAACCCAGAGAAAACCCACACGGTCACAAGGAGAACGTACAAACTCCGTACAGACAGCACTCATAGTGAGGATCAAACCAAGGTCTCTGGCTCTGTAAGGCAACAACTCTACCGCTGTGCCACCGTGCCGCCCTGATGGGACATATCCCAGGTTATGGAAAGAGGAGATTGCAGGAGTCTTGACAAAGATCTTTGTATCTTCTCTAGCCGCAGACGAGGTCCCGGAGGACAGGAGAGGAGCTAATGTCACCTTACAGCACCATCTCTGACACCTCTCTCCCTGTTCTTGATTTCTCCATCTCCAACACAGTGGACAGACTATCGACTGGCAGGTGATAGGTTGAAATGTGTAGGAAGGAACTGTAGATGCTGGTTTACACCAAAGATAGACACAAAATGCAGGAGTAACTCAGCTGGACAGATAGCATCTCTAGAGAGAAGGAATGGGTGATGTTACGGGTCGAGACCTATCTTCAAACAGATACAGGTGAGGGGGTTTTTCGATGGTCATATTTTGGTTATCTTCTTCAGAATTAATCCCAGTGACACCAGCATTGTAAGGTCATTACCTACTGATTAATTGGGTTGAAGGTTGAAAGTTCTACATACCACCACAAAGGAATGTACAGCAAACAGATCAGGTTCAGGATCAATATCAACATTCTCCATCCTCTCACGAAATAGGCAATAAAAGGCAGCATCATGTATCCCACGGCATAAAAACAGCTAATTCCAAGTGTAGAGTATGTAACCCGAATGGATTTCGGTAGAATTTCAGATCCTGCAAGAAGAGTACAACAAGGTTCAGTGATTCGCGAGTTCATTTCCATTCACTGTCCCTCTGGAACTTTTATATTCAACTAAACATTGCCAACAATAAATTACCGGCTTAACCTTAAACCAAGTCATGTGAAGCTTGAAGAATTTCACCTTAATGAGGCCACTTATCAAACAGCACCAAGATGTATTAAAAAGCAGCACATAATAGAGAACAAAGTTTAATTTTTAATCATGTGTCAGGGCATTTGAATGTCTCTGACAACATCTAGCCTCTTTGATAATGGTTTATTGATACATTTTTTTAATCATGTGTTCCAAATTGCAGTGGAATTCATTTTCTCCATACTGATCAGTAAGATATTGCCATACATAATAGGGCGGCACAGTGGCGTAGCGGTAGAGTTGCTGCCTTATAGTGCTTGCAGCTCTGGAGATCCGGGTTCAATTCCGACTAAGGGTACTGTCTGTACGGATGCTCTACCTGAGATCGCGTGCATTTTCTCTGAGAGATCTGATCGCAATCACCGTGACCGCGTGTGTTCTCTCAGAGATCTGATCGCAATCACAACTGAATAATTAAATGTAGAAAAAGAGCTAAGAAATAGCATGAATGTAACTTCCATGAATGAAACTTACCAAGCACAAACGCAGTCACATAGTTTGAAACCTCGCCGATGCCTCTTAAGAAATTAATCAGGCAGAAGATTTCCCAGCTGGGTGACAATGTGATAAGAAGATTGAATAAAATCTGTACCCCCATAGATCCAAACAAAACAATCTTCCTCCCAAACCTGGAAACAGAATAAAACTTTCAATTATATACAGCACTGCACGCTTACTGATCAAAGTATACACGTAAACATATGCATGTATTTGAACACATTTAGTTTAGTTTAGTTATGAGACACAGCATGGAAACAGGCCTCATTTGATAAGGTCTCACATAGGAGATTAGTGGGCAAAATTAGGGCACATGGTATTGGGGGTATAGTGCTGACATGGATAGAAAATTGTTTGGCAGACAGGAAACAAGGAGTGGGGATTAACGGGTCCCTTCCAGAATGGCAGGCAGTGACAAGTGGGGTACCGCAAGTCTCGGTGCTGGGACCGCAGCTATTTACAATATACATCAATGATTTGGATAAAGTATTCAAAGTAACATTAGCAAATTTGCAGATGACACAAAGCTGGGTGACAGTGTGAACCGTGAGGAGAATGCTATGAGAATGCAGGGTGACTTGGACAGGTTGGGGGAGTGGGCAGATGCATGGCAGATTAAGTTTAATGCGGATAAATGTGACGTTATCCACTGGTAGCAAAAACAGGAAGGCAGATTACTATCTAAATGGTGTCATGTTTGGAAAAAGAAGTACAACGGGATCTGGGGGTCCTTATACATCAGTCTATGAATGTAAGCATGCAGGTACAGCAGGCAGTGAAGAATGCGAATGGCATGTTGGCTTTTATAATAAGAGGAATCGAATATAGGAGCAAAGAGGTCCTTCTACAGTTGTACAGAGCCCTAGTGAGACCACACCTGGAGCATTGTGTGCAGTTTTGGTCCCCTAATTTGAGGAAGGATATTCTTGCTATTGAGGGAGTGCAGCGTAGGTTTACAAGGTTAATTCCCGGGATGGCGGGACTGTCATAAGCTGAGAGAATGCAGCAGCTGGGCTTGTACACTCTGGAGTTTAGGAGGATGAGAGGGGTGAGTGTGGAATTCTCTGCCTCAGAGGGTGGTGGAGGCAGGTTCTCTGGATGCGGGGAACTAATTGGGGATGATCAGCCATGTTCACATTGAATGGCAGTGCTAGCCCGAAGGGCCAAATGGCCTACTCCCGCACCTATTGTCTGATGTCTATTGTCTAAGGAAGGCAAAGTCAGGCAACGTCAAGCCCACTGTCGCTGAAAGGTTTTGAGCATTTCAAAATACAGCTGCGACAAGAAATAAGTAACGACAGTTGAGGATACCGCTCACAACAATACAAGCGTCACCCCGCGTCACGCCCTGACCATGTGGCGACAGCCTATTTTTCGGCTGTTGCCGAAAAGATCGCCTGTGGGACAGGCTCTTTAGACTTTAGATATACAGTGGTCAAGAAGGAACTGCAGGTGCTGAAGAATAGAAGGTAGACAAAAGTGCTGGATAAACTCAGCGGGTGCGGCAGCATCTATGGAGCGAAGGAAATAGGCAATGTTTCGGGACGAAACCCTTCTTCAGACCCAGTGTAGACAGATACAGTGTAGAAACAGGCCATTCGGCCCACCAGGTCCGCGCCGACCTATGATCACCCAGTACACTGGCACTTTCCACCACACCAGGGACAATTTGCAAATTTTTACTGAAGCCAATTAACCTACAAACCTGCAGGTCTTTGGAATGTGGGAGGAAGCAGGCAGACAGCACCTGTGGTCAGGATTGAACCTGGGTCTCTGGCGCTGTGAAACAGCAACCCTACCACCGTGCCACGTTTGATATAATCAGCCGTAAAAAATAATTTTTGGAATCCAATTGGACATGTAAATAGAAAGGATAGGTTTAGAGCTAAAGACAATAGACAATAGACAATAGGTGCAGGAGTACGCCATTCGGCCCTTTGAGCCAGCACCGCCATTCACTGTGATCATGGCTGATCATCCACAATCAGTAACCTGTTCTATCCTTCTCCCCATATCCCTACACTTCTCTATCTTTAAGAGATGTATCTAACTCATTTGAAAGCCTACCACGAATTGGCCTGACGCAGAGAGTTCCACAGATTCACAACTCTCTGTGTGAAAAAGTTGTTCCTCATCTCCGTTCTAAATGGCTTACCCCTTATTCTTAAAATGGCCTCTGGTTCTGGACTCTCCCAACATCGGGAACATGTTTCCTGCCTCTAGCGTGTCCAAACCCTTAATAATCTTATATGTTTCAATAAGATATCCTCTCATCCTTCTAAATTCCAGAGTATACAAGCCCAGCCGCTCCATTCTATCAACATATGACAGTCCCGCCATCCCGGGATTTAACCTTGTGAACCTACGCTGCACTCCCTCAATAGTAAGAATGTCCTTCCTCAAATTTGGAGACCAAAACTGCACACAATGTCCTCGTGTTATGAAGGCCATCATGCCATTTGCTTTCTTCACTGCTGGCTTTACCTCCATGCTTACTTCCAGGGACTGATGAACAAGGACTCCCAGATCCCATGGTACTACCCATTTTCCCACCTTGACACCATTCAGATAATAATCTGCCTTCCTGTTTTTTGCCACCAAGGCGGATAACCTCATATTTATCCACATGGGCCTGCACTTCATCTTACAGCACCTAGACCGCCAGGGGACCTATGCGAGGATCCTGTTTGTTGATTTTAGCTCTGCATTCAACACCATTGTGCCAGAGCTACTACACTCCAAACTTTCCGAGTTGACTGTGCCTGAACCCCTCTGTCAGTGGATCACCAACTTCCTGACAGACAGGAAGCAGCATGTGAGGCTGGGAAAGCACATCTCTGACCTGCAAACGCTCAGCATAGGAGCACCGCAAGGCTGCGTACTCTCTCCTATCCTCTACTCTCTCTACACCAACGACTGCAACTCCACAGACACCTCTGTCAAGCTTCTTAAGTTTGCGGACGACACAACCCTGATTGGACTGATCCAGGATGGGGTGGAATCTACCTACAGACAGGAAGTGTCACAGCTGGCATCCTGGTGCCGTAGCAACAACCTAGAGTTCATTGCACTTAAGACTTTATTGATTGTAGACTTTAGGAGAGCTCCCCCTCCCCTCACCCCACTCACCATGAACAACACCACAGTCACATCTGTGGAGTATTTTAAGTTCCTGGAAACCATCACCTCCAAGGACCTTAAGTGGGGGGCTACCATTGACTCCACAGACAAAAAGGCACAACAGAGGATGTACTTCCTTCAGCAGCTGAGGAAGCACAATCTGCCACAGGCAATGATGGGCCCAATTCTACACGGCCTTCGTAGAGTCTGTTCTCACCTTCTCCATCATGGTCTGGTTTGGTTGAGCCACCAAGCACGACACCTGGAGGCTGCAGTGAATCGTCCGATCAGCAGAGAAGATTATTGGCTGCAACCTTCCCTCCATTGATGAACTGTGCACTGCAAGGGCCAGGAAACGAGCGGGCAAGATCATCTCTGACCCCTCTTACCCTGGCCACAATCACTTTGAATCACTTCCCTCTGGAAGGCGACTACGGATTGTCAAAGCTGCCACAGTCAGACATAAAAACAGTTTTTGTCCACGAGTAATTGCTCTACCCAACATCCAAAAATCTGTAGCCTCCCTTTAATCTGTTATTTTGTTGGTTCACATGCTTGATCAATGGTGTTTTATCCTTAATGTTTTATTATTATTAATGTTTAGTGTTTTCTGAGTCATTCGTAACTGTCACTGTATGTCATGTTGTTACTTGTGGGTGGAGCACCAAGGCAAATTCCTTGCATGTGAATACTTGGCCAATAAACTCACTTACTTATTAAACTGCATCTGCCATGCATCTACCCACTCACCCCACCCTGTCCAAGTCACCCCCTGCTTCAGGAATGTGCGGTCAGGGGAGGCAGGGGAGGCAGAGCCTCATCTGTCATACTCCCAATTAAAATAGCTATTAAGAAAAGTAAAGAAAAAATAATAATAAAATAAAATAAATAAAGATTTTCCACTGATCTGTTATAAATGTCATTTCTATATGAATCTAATCATTTTTTATAGTAAAAAATCGCCAAATTTGTGCAATCCGCTGCAAATACGTGATGAGATGTGAGGCAGCGACGAGCAGAGCCTCCCCTCTGATTGTGCAACCCCTCTGAAACTGGATGGAGTGCGGGCAAGAAGCGTGTGCCTGTTACTACCTCTCTGTATGTCACCAATGTAATGTTTGTAAACACCTTCATTACATGTCATAGATACAAAGATACATAAAAAATAGGTGCAGGAGGAGGCCATTCGGCCCTTCGATCCAGCACCGCCATTCATTGTGATCATGGCTGATCGTCCCCAATCAATAACCGGTGCCTGCCTTCTCCCCATATCCCTTGATTCCACTAGCCCCTAGAGCTCTATCTAACTCTCTCTTAAACCTATCCAGTTATTTGGCCTCCACTGCCCTCTGTGGCAGGGAATTCCACACATATACAACTCTCTGGGTGAAAAAGGTTTTTCTCACCACAGTCTTAAATGGCCTTCCCTTTATTCTCAGACTGTGGCCCCTGGTTCTGGACTCGCCCAACATTGGGACCATTTTTCCTGCATCTAGCATGTCCAGTCCTTTTATATGTTTCTATAAGATCCCCCCTCATCCATCCAAACTCCAGTGAATTCAAGCCTAGTCTTTTCAATCTTTCCTCATACGACAGTCCCGCCATCCCAGGGATCAATCTCGTGAACCTACGCTTATTATTATATTGCATCTGCCACGCATCTGCTCACTCACTCAACCTGTCCAGGTCACCCTGCAAACTCCTAACATCCTCTTCACAGTTCACACAGCCACCCAGCTTTGTGTCATCCACAAACTTGCTAGTGTTGATCCTAATTCCCTCTTCCAAATCATTAATATATATGGTAAACAGTTGCGGCCCCAACACCGAACCTTGCGGCACTCCACTCGCCACTGCCTGCCATTCTGTAAAGGACCCGCTCACTCCTACTCTTTGCTTCCTGTCTGCCATCCAATTTTCTATCCATGTCAACACCCTACCCCCAATACCACGTGCTCTAATCCTCGCCTTCCATAGTCCAGGTAGCTTATTTCACGTATAAATATATTAAATTTAGGCTCGCTGATCTCGTCATAAAACATCAATGAAAAAGCACCAGGGGAGGCAGCGATCACATCTGCCTCACTGAAGGGGCGTGTCTTGAACCGAGTGGAGGGAGAGCGAACGTCAATTACATAGGCTCAGCCCACGTAATTGACACTACCTCACTCTCCCTCCACATTAGCTAGCTACAGCAGCGGTGGCGCAGCACTGGATTCCACCGCTGGCAGCGCTGACTTTCCAGCTGCGGGCGGCACTGACTGGTAGATTGATTTGTTGATTTGTAGCGGCTGATTTGGAGGCTCTGGGGCCGCTGAGAGCTCCCAATTGAGCCCCGCGCTGGAGTAATGTACTCTCTACTCGGGTAGATCTACCGCAGGTGGAGGGGGGGAGAGAGGGGGTTAAGAGAGTAGTTGGGTGGAGGGGGAAGCAAGGGGTAGACGGGGGGAGGGGGGTGCGAGGGGGAATGGAGAAGGGGGAGAGGGGGAGGTGGGTCGTTCCCTCACGGTCACGGGGCAACGCTCCCGCCCCTTCAGTCGCCGTGCTTGATGCACATAGCCCCGGCTCCACCCCTTTCTCTCCCCGGCGAGACGCGATGATCAATACAGGGAGGGCCGCGCCAGTAATACTAGCCAGTGCCTCCCCAGCCATTGACCTCACCGCACATCACTGCCCTGCATCCTCATAGCATCCTCCTCACATTTCACCCTGCCACCCAGCTTTGTGTCATCTGCAAATCTGCTAATGCTATTTTTAATCCCTGCATCTTCATAAATGTATATTGTAAATAGCTGCAGGCCCAGCACCGAGCCTTGCAGTACCTCACTATTCACTGCCTGCTATTCTGAAAGGGACCACGTTTATCCCTACTCATTGTTTCCTTTCTGTCAAACAATATTCAATCCATGTCAGTATCCTACCTCCAATACCACGTGCTCTAATTTTGTCCTCCTATGTGGGACCTTATCAACTGCTTTCTGAAAGTCCAGGTACACTACATCCACTTGTCCATTTTCCTAGTTGCATCCTCTAAGAATTCCAGAAAATTAATCAAGTATGATTTCCCCTTCGTAAATCAATGCTAACTCGGACCGATCCTGCTACTGCTATCCAAATGTGCCGCTATTTCATATTTTATAATTGACTCCAGCATCTTCCCCACCACCGATGGCAGGCTAACTGGTCTATAATTCTCTGTTTTATCTCTCCCTCCTTTCTTAAAAAGTAGGATAACATTAGCTACCCTCCAATCCACAGGAACTGATCCTGAATCTTTAGAATATTGGAAAATGATCACTAATGCTTCCACAATTTCTAGAGCCACTTCCTTAAGTACCTTGGGATGCAGACCATCAGGCCCTGGGGATTTATCAGCCTTCAGTCCCATCAATCTGCCCAAAATTATTTCCAGACGAATGTGAACTTGCCTAATGTGCGTTATATGGGCCAAACACAGGCAAGTGGGACTAGTGAAGATGGGACATGAAAGTCCGAGTTGGCAAGTTGGATGCAAGGGCCTGTTTCCACACTGTATGACTCTATGACTCTGTAACACTAAAGTATCTAACTGCTGCGAGCCTATATCTTGCCTTGCGGTACAAAAGTGAAGGAGATTTATGATGAATATATCTCTGTGAATATAAAGGAAAAAACTCACCTGTCTGATACTATCCCAGAACCACCAGAACCTATCAGCACTCCGAAAAAGTACAGAGATGTGGTAAATGGTTCTTTCCATTTATCGTCACACACCAAGTCCCACTGAAATGCAAAATAAATCAAATTATTCAAATATATGCACATAATGCTGGAGTAACTCAGCGGAACAGGCAGCATATCTGGAGAGAAGGAATGGGTGATGTTTCAGGTCGAGACCCTTCTTCAGACTGATAAAATCTGTCTGTGGAAGGGTCTTGACCCGAAACGTCACCCATGCCTTCTCTCCGGAGATGCTGCCTGTCTCGCAGAGTTATTTCAGCATTTTGTGTTTATCTTCAATTTAAACTAACATCTGCAGTTCTTTCTTACACATCCAAATATGTGCTCTTAGTAGGCAAAGTTGTGAGCAAATTTTGACTACTTAAACAATTATTTTTACAATCTTTCCCATGGACATCTGTCTCTTTACATAGAGTCATGAAGTCATAGAGTGATACAGTGTGGAAACAGGCCCTTCGGCCCAACTTGCCACCACCGGCCAATATGTCCCAGCTACTCTAGTCCCAACTGCAAGCATTTGGTCCATATCCCTCCAAACTTGTCCTATCCATATACCTGTCGAACTGCTTCTTAAATGTTGGGGTAGTCCCTGGCCTCAACTACCTCCTTTGTACCTTTGAAAATCGCTCATGGTTCTGGTGGGTTTTTACATGCAAAAAGAAAACGCTTCTGAAGCTAAATTTATCATTAAAAAAATCTTCAGACTTACGAATGGTATGTGGGAAAGTAAGTTTTCTATCATTATGCTATTGAGATGTCTATTTTGGCAAATAATGAAATGTTCTGACAGCTTAAACAACCACTCACTTTCAATAGGATTTTGTCAATTTGCTGAGGTTGATTATGTCAGATTAACAGCTAATACCTTGGCTTGCATCTGAGTAAAATGTAATTCAAAACCCAAGTATGGTTTGCGATTTTTTTAATGATAAGTTTTGCTTCAGAGGAGTTTTCTTTTTGTTCGTAAACACTAACTTGAGAACAATGGGCGATTTTAAAATTTTACAGCCAGATTTATCACTTCTGAAACTTTTTAGATGCCAAAGGAATCAAGAAAAAACACAAATAATGCATTACTGTTGATGAAATGCAGTGACAAAACGCGATAATTCCCAATATTTTTAATCTCGATATCTGCACGGCCAATATTCGCCTCACTTTTGGAATTCTCCTCACTTTTTGGAATTTCTGAAGTGGGATAAAATGTCTCTCACGGTTTATACCGATTTCCATAATTATTTACAGCGCAAACATGACCATTTTGGCGGGTTTTTAATGGGCCCACTACGCTGGAAACAATGGTCAGTGCTTCCCCTGTGGTTCAACGCGTGCACTCCAGTTGGCGTAGGGTAGCAACAGTACGGGTCATGGGTGTTGACCCGACTGCCGTGCAACCTCCCTATGTGCGTGTGAGAGTCTAATTAGCCCCTTGTACTTCGAAATGCCTGTTTATCTAACCCCCCAGAATACCCCTCCAGTAACTTTCCAACTACAGATGTTAAGCTCCATCAGGAAGATGGAACTACATCTCTTTCGGGAAGACATCAGGGTTCTCCATTTCTTCCCAGATCAGTGGGCCCACCAGTTTCCCAGAACTAACACACCTGGCAGAGCCTATCTCAACACCATTTCTATTGATTCCTCTCGCTTTCTTTAAATCGAAGGTGAAACCATTGTTATTCACATCGTACCCAGCTCTGCCTGTCTTTTGTTTGGCGATAATTAATGCTCTTTGTTCCAATCGTACCCGGGTATCTGCTTTGCCAGACCAACAGAGGTCACGGCATTCGGGGGGTGCGAGAAACCGGCCCGTAAAGTCGGCTATGGAAGGATCGGATCTGCCGGCTCCGGCCGGCCTGGAGTTCCAGAGCCCCCGGCCGCAGGGGGGCAGATTCGACCCGCCGATCGGCCACGGAAATCCGATGAGGTTGAGATCGGCCAGACCCGGCCTGGGCAAAACATTTCTGCGGGGACTTCCGGGTGGGGGTGGGGACCTGGTAGATATGTTTCTGATTACAGGGGGAGCAGGTCCACCAGTTGCCAGAAAATCCGTGTTGGACTTGGATTATTGCCCAGAAAGACACAAATAGCGGGAGTAGTAGCTAAACTCAGCTGGTCAGGGAGCATCTCTGGAGAGGAAAAGGAATAGGTGACATTTCAGGTACACTTCTCCAGACACATATTCCTACCACATGCATTATTCCCCCAACCCATTTTCCTCTGGATTCCTAGTATGTGGCAAGTGGGGAAAGAAGTGCAGTCTAGGTGGATGTGGCTGGCAGTGGATCTGTAGCAGAAGTGCATTAGGTTTGTCTCCTGAATCCATGCAGGACCATGCATCAAATGACATGATGTTTCCATTTCATCAACATCACCATCATCCCCCCCCCCCCCCGCTCGAATTCCTTATCTCTGACACATCTCTGCTTGAGACAGACTATCCAAACACTGCTGCTACACATCCACTGCCACCCACATCTACCTTCTATCTACACTTCTTCCCAACCTGCATCTTACTGGGAATCCTGAGGTTCCTCCATCTCTGCTGCATCTGCTCATGAGATCGGACTTGACATTCCACGACATCGGAGATGTCCCCTTTCTTCAGGAAAAGTTGGCCCCTTTCCCCATCCCCACCTGCCCAGCAGGTGTGGAAGATGCCCTTACCTGTGTCTCATCCATTTCCTGCAAATCAGCCCTCGACCCCCCCCCCCCCCCCACCCCCACCACGACCAAACGAGGATGGTGTTCCCCTGGTTAAAAGTTCAGAAGTGATTGGAGCAGAATTAGGCCATTCGGCCCATCAAGACCATTCGGCCCATCAAGACCACTCCGCCATTGAATTATGGCTGATCTATTTTTCCCTCTTAACCCAATTCTCCCGCCTTCTCTCTGTAACCATTGGCACCCCCGAACTCATCCCAGTCCTGTTAATTTGACCTCACCATCTCTCCGCACCTGAATCCTGCACTTTGTGCTCTCCATTCTTGTCCCACTCCTTCCCCTAAACTCCTTCCGCCAGCTCTCTCCCGACAAGGTCCCCACACCAAACGCCCCTCCCCAGATGCTGCCCGGCCCGCTGAGATCCTCCAGAATAGCAAGTGCAGGAGTAAACCAGTAAACAAAGTGCACACAAAGTGCTGGAGGAACTCGGGGCCAGGCAGCTTCCCCGGGAGAACACGGACAGGGGCCGTTTCAGGTCGGAAGTCTGAATCAAACCTCGGAGACGATGGTGGAGGTGTACTGGTCCTGACTGTATTCCCATCCATCCAAACACGGCTCCTCTTCGATCTCGGACACGTTGAGGAGATCTGGGTCTGGAAAACACCTCCGAGAGGTTCCTGATCACATCCAAGCGGAAGCGACTGCATTGGCTGTACTGGACTTGGGTTCCCTGGCACCAGTGGGTTTGGTTCTGGTTCATCCAGGCTTGGCTGAGGTTGAGATTCCCGGGAATCGAGCAGCGATGCTTTTGGGGTATCCCCGACAAAGATGATAGTGAACGGGGCGAAACCGTTGGGAATAACGCTGACAGTCAAGAGCCGGAAGATGAGTTTCTGAGCCGGTCCCCATTCCCCCAGGAAGGCTTGTAATTTCATCGTTAATCCCGCTGTTAGTTGCAGACGCGGCGCCGACTGCGCCTTGGGCCAGAAGCCAGGAGCGGTTCAAACCTTATGGGTGAACCTGAAGTTGTAGAGCAGGATTGTTCCCAAAATACTAATCACATATCACCGTGCGTGCAAACATAACTAAAAAACATGTTTCGGCAGTGCACGCCATGGGCAAGAAAGAAGATTGATGATTAACGCCCTGCACTAATATCCCAAACCGGTTCTGGAAACACCGTGCATGCTAAACAGCAACACCTTCTATTAGAAGTGAATGGGGAAGGAACTAGTGTGACCATATCCGATCGGATTCAGATTCATATACCCAATGAAGATACACACATAAATAAACAGATAAAGTGCAATGGGCTATTAATGATCAAGAGTTTTGTTTGTTTTTTGAGTTTAATAGCCTGGGTGGCTGGGGGGAAGAGCTATTCCTGAACCTGGATGTTGCAGATTTCAGGCTCCTGTACCTTCTACCTGAAGGCCACGCGAGATAAGTGATTGGCCAGGGGGTGTGTGTCCCCTTGATGATGCTGGCCAGCAAGTCAAGTCAAGTTTTATCGTCACATACACATACAGATGTGTTGGGAGTGAAATGAAAAAGTGGCCAATGCTCGTGAAAATGTCACAAAAAAAAACAAACTCAAACAGAATGGAATAGAATCACATATTACATATTTGTGGGAGGGAAGAAAAAGGGGAAAAAACAGCAATTTTTAAAATACGCCCCACACAACAGTAAAATGGGAACAGTAAAAAGTTAGTCCCTTGAGAGATATGAGTTTGCAGTCCTAATAGCCTCTGGCGAAAGAAACGCCGTCTCATCCTCTCCGTTCTCCCAGCATGGCAACAGAGGTGTTTGTCTGACCTTAGCAGCTGGAACAGTCCGTTGCTGGGGTGGAAGGGGTTCGCCCATGCTATTGGTGGTTGGAGTTGCACCTTCTGTGTAGCGTCCTGCAGGGGGCGAGTTAGTTCCCATAGTGCGTTC
>NW_026575993.1:10000-15000 GCF_028641065.1 Leucoraja erinaceus | reverse complement strand
GGAGGGGAGAGAGAGAGAGAAGGAGAGAGGAGGAGAGGAGAGAGAAAGGGAGAGAGAGACAGGAGACAGAGAGAGGAGAGAGGAAGAGAGAGAGAGAAAGAGAGGGGACAAAAGTAGATAGATGGAAAAGGAGGAGGGAAGAGAGAGAGAGAGGAGGGGAGGAGAGAGAGAGAAGGGAGAGAGGGAGGGGGAAAAGAGAGGGAGAGAGAAGAAGAGAGAGAGGGAGAGAAAGAAGGGCAGAGAGGGAGAGAGAAAGAGGGAGAGAGAGAGAGAGATGGAGAGAGGGAGAGAGAGAGAGAGAGAGAGGGAGGGAGAGGAGAGAGAGAGAGAGAGAGAGAGAGAGAGAGAGAGAGAGAGAGAGAGAGAGAGAGAGAGAGAGAGAGGGAGAGAGAGAAAGAGAGAGAGAGAGAGAGAGAGAGAGAGAGAGAGAGAGAGAGAGAGAGAGAGAGAGAGAGAGAGAGAGAGAGAGAGAGAGAGAGAGAGAGAGAGAGAGAGACAGAGCGAGAGAGAGAGAGAGAGAGAGAGAGAGAGAGAGAGAGAGAGAGAGAGAGAGAGAGAGAGAGAGAGAGAGAGAGAGAAAGAGAGAGAGAGGGAGGGGAGAGAGAGAGGGGAGGGGGGGGAGGGGAGAGAGGGAGTGAGAGAGAGGGAGGGGGGAGGAGAGAGGGAGGGGGGGGAAGGGAGAGGAGGAAGGGAGGGGAGAGGAGAGGAGAGGAGGAGGGGAGGAAGGAGGAGGAAGGGGAAGAGAGGGAGGAGGGGAGGGGAGGGGAGAGGAGTTGGAGGAGGGGAGAGGAGAGGGGAGGGGGAAGGGGAGGGGAGGGGAGAGGGGAGGGAGAGCTCAAAAGGGCTGGCGAGATGGGTGATAGAGTGAAGGATCCAAAGGGCGAGGAGAGGGTGCTGGATCAGAAGAGTCTTGAAGGGGAGTCCGAGCTCTTGTGAGGAAAAGAAGGACAGATTTTGTCTCCCAGAGGGGGAGTAGATATAATCCTCGAACAGGAATGGGAGGGAGAAAAAGGCGGGATATCATGGCAAAGGGAGAAAGGGAAGAGAGAGGGGGGTTATTTATGCGTATGAAGAGCAATCTATAAAGAGAGGGAGGGTTTCTTGACCGGAGAGGGCCATCTGGGGGAGCGGTTTCCGAGAGAATGGAGGGGGACTCTAGAGGCCGTCATTTTTGGAAAACCTCGCTCAGAGCCCCCCCTCCGCCGGAAAGGGTGCGAGAGATTTTTTAGGTCAATGAAAAAGACAGAGGAATTAAGGTTTTTACAACATTCCCCAAGGAGAGGGCTGCTGCCCCCGCTGGAGGCAGGGGAAAGGGACAATAAAAAAAGGAAGGGAAGGGAGGTAAGGGGAAAAAAGTCTCTGGGGAAGGAAGGGAGAGAGGGGGGGACTGGGGGGGACTGAGCTCTGAATGACAGGAAAGGAATGAGGAGGGGGGAAGTACCCTTAATGTGGGAGAGAGAAGGAAAAGATGGTTAGGAAAGGAAAAAAGCAATGCCTGCAAAGGGTTGTTTGGGGAGAGAGGAAAAAGGCACTCTCTCTCTCTCGGGGGAACCTCTCTCTTTCTCCCTATGACCTCTCTCTTTTTCAAGAGGGAAAGATCTCACCCCCTCTCCCCGAAGAGACCCCCCATCTCCTCTCCCTCTCCACTCTATACCGTCCCTCCCCTAAAGACTCCCCTCCCCTCCACACCCCTGGGAGAATGGAACCCTGAATCCCCAAGGGAGGGAAGGGTCTCACAGGAGGAGCAAGGGAGGGATCTCCTCCCCCCTCTCTCTCTCCCCTCCATCCACTCCCCCACGGAAAGGGGCTCTCCCCCTCACTTCACCCTCTCTCTCCCCTCCCCTCCTCCCCCCCCTCAACCAAATCCTCCCTCTTCTCCTCCTCTCCACCCCCTCTCCAAGTCTTGACCCTCTCTGTGAGGGGGTCTCTCTCTCTGTCTCTGCCCTCAAAATCTACCCCCGCCCCCCCCCTCTCTAGATGTGACTGCAAGTTGGGGGCTATGCGTCAGTAGATAGGGTGGTTATGGGGTAAAAGGAGCAAATTAATAATATTCATATAATATCAAGGGGGGTAATTAGCGTGAGTGCGGGGGGTAGTTAGTGTGTGTGACGCTGCATGCGGCCTCCCCCCCCCACAACCGCACGTTGGGGGAACAGACCCAACGGGTCTGCACTTGGTCTAGTATACTCTAAACACAGACATCTTCACTACATCTGTATGCGCACAAAACTTACGCAAGAGCAAATATCAGATTATATCACAGAGAGAGAGACAAATTTTGAGATTATAGAAACATAGAAAATAGGTGCAGGAGGCCATTATAAATTTAATCACAAGTTTTGTGTGTGTACAGACGTGGTGAAGATGTCCGTTATTGCATATTGCCCACCACTCTATACTGTACACCTCTCTCTGTCTCTCTCTCTCTCTCTCTCTCTCTCTCTGTGATATAATCTGATATTTGCTCTTGCATGAGTTTTGTGCGCGTCCAGATGTAGTGAAGATGTCTCTGTTTGGAGCATATTGTACACCTATCTCTCTCTATCCCCCATCTCTCTCTCCCCTCTCTCTCTCTCTCTCTCTCTCACTCCCCCTCTCCCCCAGGCTCTCACCGATGTGCCTGTTGGCCCCGTCGAGGTCAGCGAACTGGATGTAGTCCTCTCGTGCATCAGCCCAGTAGATGCGGTCGTTGACGTAGTCGAGCGTGAGGCCGTTGGGCCACGTGATGCGTGTGTGGACGACCATGCTGCGGTTGGTCCCGTCCATCCCCACACGACCAATGTGGGGGATGTCTCCCCAGTCCGACCAGTACAGGTAGCTGTGGGGTAGACAGAGAGAGAGGCAAGGTGAGGGGGAGAGACATGGAGACACAACTAGTAGCTGTGGGGTAGAGAGAGAGCAAGAGGTGAGGGGTGAGGGGGAGAGACATGGAGACACAACTAGTAGCTGTGGGGTAGACAGAGAGCAAGAGGTGAGGGGTGAGGGGAAGAGAGAGAGGGGTGAGAGAGAGGTGAGAGGGAGAGGGGAGAAACATATAAACCTATACATATATATATATACACACACACATACATATATATATACAGGGAGTATATACACACACACAGGGACAGCACATAGATATATATATATATAGATAGGGGAGATATATAGATAAAAGGGGGTAGGGAATATATACACACTTACACATATATAAGGGGACACATGAGACAGAAAGGGAGGGGAGTAGCTGTGGGGGGAGAGAGAGAGAGAGAGAGAGAGAGAGAGAGAGAGAGAGAAGGGAGAGGGGGGGAGAGAGAGGAGAAGAGAGAGGGGAGAGGGGGAGGGGGAGGGAGGTGGGGGGGGGAGGATGGTCCACCCTGTTTCGACGAATGCAATCAACCCGGCACACACAGTCAAATAAGATCAAATCGAACAAGTTTAGGCTGTGCACTCCGTACACAAGAAGAAGAGAGGGGGAGAGAGGAGGAGGGGGAGAGGGGAAGAGAGAGAGAGGGGAAGAGGAAAAGAGAAGGAGAGAGAGGGGAGGGGGAGAGGAGAGGGGGGGAGAGAGGAGAGGGAGAGAGGGAGAGGGAGAGGGAGAGGGAGGGAGAGAGAGAGAGAGGGGAGAGAAAGAGAGAGAGAGAGAAGAGAGAGGAGAGGGGGAAAGAGAGGAAAGAAAGGGAGAGAGAGAGGAACAGGGAGTTTGGAGAGGAGGGGGAGATGAGAGAGAGAGAGGGAGAGAGAGGGGGAGGGGGAGAGAGAGAGAGAGAGAGAGAGAGAGAGAGAGAGAGAGGGAAGAGAGAGAGGGGAGAGAGGGGGAGAGGGAGAAGGGGAGAGGGGGAGAGAGAGGAGAGGGAGAGAGGGAGAGGAGAGAGAGAGGGGGGGGGAGAGAGAGAGAGAGGAGAGAGAGAGAGAGAGAGAGGAGAGAGAGAGAGAGAGAGAGAGAGAGAGAGAGAGAGAGAGAGAGAGAGAGAGAGAGAGAGAGGGAGAGAGGGGAGAGAGAGAGAGAGAGAGAGAGAGAGCAGAGGCAGCTGTGGGGAGAGAGAGGGAGAGAGAGAGGAGAGAGAAGGAGGGGGAGAGGGAGGGGTAGAGAGACTGACCCGTTGCGTACGTCTACAGCCAGAGCTCTGGGCTCCCTCAGGCCACTGTTGACCAGCACGGTACGATAGGCCCCGTTGAGTTTGGACAGCTCGATGGTGTCGCGCCCCTTGTCGCACCAGTACAAGTTCCCACCGACCCAGTCTACGGCAAGTCCGTCCGGGTTACTGAGTCCTGTCCTGTGCAGAACCTGGATGGGGAGAGGTGGCGGAGAGAGAAGGTGGGATACAAAACAGAAATCTAGAGAAGAATCCCTTTAAACAGTTTCACCGAGCATTCAAACGTTTTAGGGACTTTCCCAAAGTTTCTACGGGGCGATCGCTGGTCGGCACGGACTCGGTGGGCCGAAGGGCCTGTTTCCGCAATGTATCTCTGAACTAAACTAGTGTGTGAAGTAAGCATGCAGGTACAGCAGGCAGTGAAGAAAGTGAATGGCATGTTGGCCTTCATAACAAGAGGAGTTGAGTCTAGGAGCATAGAGGTCCTTCTGCAGTTGTACAGGGCCCTGGTGAGACCACACCTGGAGTATTGTGTACAGTTTTGGTCCCCTAATTTGAGGAAGGACATTCTTGCTATTGAGGGAGCCCAGCGTAGGTTCACCAGGTTAATTCCCGGGATGGCGGGACTGTCATATACTGAGAGAATGGAGCGGCTGGGCTTGTACACTCTGGAGTTTAGAAGGATGAGTGGGTATCTTATTGAAACATATAAGATTGTTAAGGGCTTGGACACGCTAGAGGCAGGAAACATGTTCCCGATGTTGGGGGAGTCCAGATCCAGCTCTTAAAGATAGCGGAGTCAGGGGATATGGGGAGAAGGCAGGAACGGGGTACTGATTGGGGACGATCAGCCATGATCACATTGAATGGCGGTGCTGGCTCGAAGGGCCGAATGGCCTCTACTCCTGCACCTATTGTCTA
>NW_026575993.1:0-5000 GCF_028641065.1 Leucoraja erinaceus | reverse complement strand
AACTTTTGAAAACTTCCTGCAACTTTTGAAAACTTCCTGCAACTTTTGAAAACTTCCTGCAACTTTTGAAAACTTTCTACAACTTTTGAAAACTTCTCAGAACTTTTGAAAACTTCCTGCAACTTTTGAAAACTTCCTGCAACTTTTGAAAACTTCCTGCAACTTTTGAAAACTTCCTACAACTTTTGAAAACTTCCTGCAACTTTTGAAAACTTTCTACAACTTTTGAAAACTTCTCAGAACTTTTTAAACCGGATCTTTGCTTACCTCCCTCCCGCTCCCTCTGCCCTTCACCAAAGATTATAGAGCAGAGCAAGATAGACCACTCCTCCGAAATCCAATGGACTGACGTGTAGTACGTAACGGAACGTCACGGCCGCCATTTGTTTATGCCAAACGCCACATCTTTGATAGCGGGGACGAACTCCACTGTTCTACAATCTGCTCTTACATCAGGTCGCAGGGAAAAGCAAAGATACTGGAGGCTCCTCTAGTATCTTTGGGGGAAGAGGACGTTTCCTCCAATCCTGAGTTGATCCAGGACTGATTCTCGGTCGGTCCCCCCCCGATACCAGATGAAGGCGGCCGGCGGGAGAGCCTCAAGCGTCTGCGCTCCCGAGGGAGGCAGCGGGCGGACAATGCTCCTCTAGTATCTTTGGTGTAATCCGTTCCACAGATTGATCCACTCTATCATCTTTGGTGTAATCAGTGTTGTAGGCCGGGAACAGTGTTTTACACAGCATTTATCACCACATATTTAGTTCATATTATTGTCAATATTATTAATATTATTGTAAATTGCAGCCCGGTAAAATGGCGTCCACAATCACCCATGTCATACTACGCTTTTTTCGCAGAGTGGCTCATCTTGCTCTGCTCTAGAATCTTTGCCCTTCACTGTATCCTCTTCCGAGTTTGAAAAACTTCCATCAACTTTTTGAAACATCCCTAACTAAAAGTTTTGAAAAGTCCCCAAATTGTAAAACAAAGCGTGGCCAGGTGGGGAGATGGCTGCCCTGCCGGCAGTCTGTCGTCTTTTCATTCTTTTTGCTATTTTTTAGTTTGTTAAAAGTTTGTTTTACTGTTCTTCGGTTTGTTTGATGTGGGGGGAGGGGATCGGGGGAAACTTTTTTTCAGGTTCCAGCCTTCCTGGAGATGTGATCGATTTTTGGATGTGCATGTTAAAATGTGTTTTGTTTGTTTTGTCCCCAAGATGGCTGCCGGAAGAGAGAGTGAACGCCAGCGCGATTAGCTGCCACTGCTCTCTCTTTTAAAACTTTTGAAAACTTCCTAGAACTTTTTATACAGGAACCTCCCCTCCCTTCCTCCCTCCCCCTCTCTGTCCTTCATCATATCCTCTTCTGAGTTTGAACAACTGTCAAAACTTTTTGAAACATCCTTAAAAGTTTCGAAAAGTTACAAAAACTTTGTGAGAACTTCCTGAAACGTTCGAATAGTTCCTGAAACGTTCGATTAGTTCCTGAAACGTTCGATTAGTTCCTGAAACGTTCGATTAGTTCCTGAAACGTTCGATTAGTTCCTGAAACGTTCGATTAGTTCCTGAAACGTTCGAATAGTTCCTGAAACGTTCGATTAGTTCCTGAAACGTTCGATTAGTTCCTGAAACGTTCGATTAGTTCCTGAGACTTTTGATTAGTTCCTGAAACTTCCTACAACTTTTGAAAACTTTCTACAACTTTTGAAAACTTCCTTTCACTTTTGAAAACTTCTCAGGACTTTTTAAACCGGATTCTCTCTCTCTCTCTCTCGCTTCCTCTCTGTCCTTCACCGTATCCTCTTCTGAGTTTGAACAACTTCCAAAAACCTTTTCAAAACATCCCTCAAAGTTTCGAAAAGTTCCGAAAAATTTTGAAAACTTTCCTAAAACTTTCGATCAGTTCCTAAAACTTTCGAATAGTTCCTGCAACTTTTGAAAACTTTCTACAACTTTTGAAAACTTTCTACAACTTTTGAAAACTTCCCAGAACATTTTAAACCGGATCCTCGCTCCGCTCCCTCTCGCTCCCTCTCTGCCCTTCACCGTATCCTCTTCCCGAGTTTGAAAAAACTTTGACTACTGCCAAAAACTTTTTCAAACATCCCTACAAATTTTGAAAACTCCCTAAAACTTTTGAAAAACTTCCTAGAACCTTTTCAACTGGGTCCTCCCTCATCTCCCCCCTCCCCCCTCCCCCCCCCCCCCCCCCGCCCTCCTTCCTCCCGGCCTCGCCTGGCTTACTTTGAAACCTATCTTCAGATCCTCACACTCCTGCGAACAGCCGCTGAGCTCGGCGCTCAGACACTCATTGATGAAACAGTTGAGCTCGTCAGAGCCGTCACCGCAGTCGTTGCTGCCGTCACAGAGGTACGTCTCGTTCACACAGGCGCCGTTGTTGCAGAGAAAGAACGTCTCGTTGCATTTCTTCTCTGTCGTGGGAGAGGGGAGAGAGAGAGTGGGGGGAGAGAGAGAGAGCGGGGGAGAAAGAGAGAGAGGTGAAAGAGGGGAGAGGGAGAGAATGAGAGAGAGGGGGGGAGAAGGGGGGAGAAAGAGAGGGGGGGTAGAGAGAGTGGGGGAAGAGAGGGGGGGAGGGAAAGGGAGAGAGAGGGGAGAGAGAAGGGGGGGGAGAGTGAGAGGAGGGAGAGAGATTGTAGGTTAATGGGCCATCTGTACATTGCCCCTAGTGAGTAGGGAGCGGATGAGAAAGTGGGATAACACAGAACCAGTGTGTGAATGGGCGATCGCTGGTCGGCACGAACTCGGTGGGGCCGAAGGGCCTGTTTCCGCGCTGTATCTCTAAACTAAACTAGTGATTAGGGCAGTGCAGCGTAGGTTCACCAGATTGATCCCTGGGATGGCGGGACTGTCATATGAGGAAAGATTGAAAAGACTAGGCTTGTATACACTGGAGTTTATGGAGGATGGCCATTTTTACTAGCGTCGCAACGGCGATCTGTGGCGTCAACTCTGGCGTGTTGTTATCAGTTTGAAGTGAAACCGGACCTTCAGTGTCTTTTAACTAAACTGAGCTCTATCGGAAGAACCTGTCAATCCTAATAGGCAAGAGGCTGTACAATGCTGCAACGTACAATGGACTGCAACATCCAGGTTCAGGAATAGCTACTTCCCCACAGTCATCAGGCTATTAAACTCAACTCAAACAAAACTCTGATTATTAATAAACTATTAACTGTTATTTGCACTTTATCAGTTTATTTATTCATGTGTATATATATTTATATAATGGTATATGGACACACTGATCCGTTCTGTATTCATGCCATCTATGTTCTGTTGTGCTGAAGCAAAGCATTAATTTCATTGTCCTATCAGGGACACATGACAATAAACTCTCTTCAATCTGTAAGATAAAGAATTGCTGAATTGCTGATTATGGGGGTATAAATATATCTGATTGAACATTCCCCCTGTGTGTGGGGATAGAATGACTCTATAGTCTGTATTAACTGAGCGCGATTATACCTCTATCGGAAGAACCTGTCAATCCTAACAGGCAAGAGGCTGTACAATGCCTTGAAAGATAAAGAATTGCTGAATCTCTGAACTAAACGCAGCGCGATTCTTACCGGAGTCGGCACAGTGTGCGTTTCGTGGAGCTTCATCGGACAAGTCGTGGCAATCGAACTCCCCGTCGCACTCCCAGTGGCTGTTGATGAGGCAGCGGCCGTTTGCACAACGGAACTCAGTGGGGCCACACGTGGGGTACTCTGTAGAGAAAGAGAGAGAGAGAGAGAGAGAGAGAGAGAGAAAGGGAGAGAGAGAGGGAGAGAGCGAGAGAGGGAGAGAGAGGGAGAGGGAGAGGGAGAGCGACAGAGAGAAACAGAGAGAGAGAGAATGTCAGTGACACGTAGGGGGTGAGGGAGCGGGGAGAGGGGGTGTTGGGACGGGAGAAGAGGGGGGTCGCGGAGGTGGGGCGAGCGAGCACTCACCACATTCTGGAGACTCGTCTGAGCCATCACTGCAGTCATTGTCGTGGTCACACACAAAATGTTTGGGGATACATTGTCGATTCTGGCACATAAACTCCCCCTGCCCACATGTGTCATTGTAAACTGTGGGGGGAGAGAGACAGAGAAGGAGAGAGTTAAGTCAACTGCTTCATAAACCAGCGCCCAAGTCTTTCCTACTCCATTCCCCCCTCTCCTCCTTCACCTCCCTCCCTCCCCAGTTCCCTCTTCTCTCTCACTACCCCCTCCATCTTTAACACACCAGAGAGAGAGAGAGAGAGAGAGAGAGACAGAGAGAGAGAGAGAGAGAGAGAGAGAGAGAGAGACAGAGAGAGAGAGAGAGAGACAGAGAGACAGAGAGACAGAGAGAGAGAGAGAGAGAGATCCCTCCCACCCACATTCACCATTTTTGTCGACCTTAAAAATCAAAAATCTCCTCATCAGCCTCCACCGCCCCCTGAGGCAGAGAATTCCACAGATTCACAACTCTCTGGGTCGAAAAGTGTTTCCTCATCTCCGTTCCAAATGGCCGACCACTTATTCTTAAACTGTGTGTGGCCCCTGGTTCTGGACTCCCCCAACATCGGGAACATGTTTCCTGCCTCTAGCGTGTCCAAACCCTTAATAATCTTATATGTTTCAATGAGATCCCCTCTCATCCTTCTAAACTCCAGAGTGTACAAGCCCAGCCAGTCCATTCTCTCAGCATATGACAGTCCCGTCATCCCGGGAATTAACCTGGTGAACCTACGCTGGGCTCCCTCAATAGCAACTCTCTCTATCTCCTCCCCTCCCTCCCACACTCACCACATCCGGCGGCCACGCTCTCATCCGCTCCGTCGGGACAATCCTTGTCGGCGTCACATTTCCACGCAGCGGGTACACAACCGTAGGAACCCGGACACTTCATCATCGTTGGGGCACAGGTGACCAAGGCTTGAGGGGGAGATACCAGGACCACGTTAGTCCTCAGTCACTGACCCCCCCCCCCACTTCAAACAGCACGGAGAACGGGCCCTTCGCCAACAGCAGCA
>NW_026575992.1:0-19857 GCF_028641065.1 Leucoraja erinaceus | reverse complement strand
GCTGGAGATTCAGCTGGAGCTTGAGCTGGAGCTGGAGCTAGAGCTGGAGGTGGAGGTGGAGGTGGAGCTGGAGCTGGTTGGATCTCGGATCTCGGATCCCAGGCCCCGCGGTGTTGAAAATCCAGTGTCGCCCGCCTGCGGCTGGACGCTCTGCAGCCGCAGCTCAACGATGTTGCGGTCACAGTGCCCCGGAGCTTACCGCAAGGCGACCCGGTAAGGCATCGCCGGCTCAGTGTTGGTGTCCCAGCATTTGCACCGCCGGCGAAGCTGAAGTCCCGGCAGGAAACGCCGCTCCAGCGCTGCTCCAGCTTGATGGTAGGCCGCACAGAGAGGACAAAGATGCAGTTCGGAGGAAAACCGCATCTCCGACTGGGATTAGAATAGTTCCCCCCCCCCTTCCCCTCCCCCCCCCCCCCACCCACCACATAAAAGAAGACCTCCAATAAACATTATGTACGGACAGGACTAAAAATAAAAATAAAAAAGGGTGAAAGGACGGACTGCAGGAGGAGCAGCCATACACAACGGCGCATCACCCCTGCAGTCCGCCATTTAAAAAAAAAAAATTAATATATAGATAGCATTCTGTATAGCATAGTGTGTATTATAGTTATCGGTGTATATTTGTAGAGCATTCTATGGTGATATAGTGTATTGTCGTGTGTTACTTTACATGAAAGTGTGTAATATTGTATTATAGTGTGTAATAGTGTATTATTGTATGTTATATTGTTAAAACTATAACATTATAAATATAATACACTATAACACATATTTTAATACGCTATAACACAATTATACACGCCCCAACAACACACTGCAACAATATAATACCATGACTATAACTCAGTAATAGTCTGATACACAAGAACACACTAACATTACATACTCCATACTATAAAAACGGTAAAATATATTAGAAATATATTAGAATATATTTTCCCTTGTCAATTCTTCCCTTCCCTCCCGTTCCACCCCCTCCCCGGGCAACACCTGTACCTTCACCTGCCTCCTCGACTCCATTCAAGGACCCAAGCAGTCGTTCTAGGTGCGACAAAGGTTCACCTGTATCTCCTCCAACCTCATCTACTGCATCTGCCGCTCTAGATGTCAGCTGATTTACATCGGGGAGACTAAGCGGAGGTTGGGCGATCGTTTCGCCGAACATCTCCGCTCAGTCCGCAATAACCTACCTGAACTCCCGGTGGCTCAGCACTTCAACTCCCACTCCCATTCCCAATCCAACCTCTCTGTCCTGGGTCTCCTCCAGTGCCAGAGTGAGCAACACCGGAAATTGGAGGAACAGCACCTCATATTCCGCCTGGGTTGCTTGCGTCCGGATGGCATGAACGTTGAATTCTCCCAATTTTGCTAGCCCTTGCTGTCTCCTCTCCTTCCTTAACCCTCGAGCTGTCTCCTCCCATCCCCCCGCCCTCTGGCTCCTCCTCCTCCCTTTTTCCTTCCTTCTCCACCCACCTCCCATCAGTCTGAAGAAGGGTTTCGGCCCGAAACGTCACCTATTTCCTTCGCTCCATAGATGCTGCTGCACCCGCTGTTTCTCCAGCATTTTTAGTTTAACACTTCTTAATCCAATACACTATAACACGCTATAATACATTATAACACACCATTCACAACAATACAACAAATTATAATACACTGTAACACATTATTACACACCATATCACTATAATAGAATAACACACTATACTATTACACACTATTACACTACACCCAATAGCACGACAATACATACTATCACATGAAGTACACTAAAGTATAACATACAACATAATAAGTACATTTTAATACACCAGCACACACCCAATACCACGTTATTATACACTCTCACACTATCATATTATATTATAATCTCAGTGTAATACACTTTAACACAATATAATACACTAACATATTACACACTGTATTACATAACGTAACAATAATACACTAAAACATTATCACGATATCAAACTTTCATACACGCGATAAAACACTATCATAAACTGTATTACTATAAAACCATACAAAACACAATCACACAGCACACTATAAAACGCGATAACACATAATACATTAAAAGATTAGGATGCTAACATTCTATAATACACCATACCAATCCACAATACACAAAAGCAATATCACACTTTAACATCCTATCACACTTTAACACCCTATAACAGTTAAGGTTAATGACATTTTTGTGTAAAGTTCTAATTATATTGATATGGTGCGTTACGGTGTGCCTTAATGTTGTGTTGCTTTGGTGTTGTGTATTATGGCGTGATAGTATAATAAACATAATTGTGTATTATATTGTTATGGTGCATTACAGGGTGTTACAATGTATAAAAGTGTTAAACGGTGTTATAGTGCATTTTAGTGGTATAATGTATTAAAGTGAGTTATAGTATGTTAAGATATGTTAGAACCTGCTGTTCTGTCTGCATTGTAGTGTTATGCTTTATAATAGTAAGATTAAACGAGAACTTACCAGTTTGAAGTTTGATCTGTATTTTATGAGGAGTTACGATGAGGGATTACGTGAAGAACCCGCTCAGTGCGCAGGCGCGGCATACTTCCAAGCAGCGGTGTGGAATCACAGATAGACACGAGTATTTGAAGTAACATAGTAAAGAAAAAGAGACATCAATTTAGCATTTTGATACATATAATGAGGGTGGGAGCGGAGGGCACGTAATCCCTCATCGTAACTCCTCATAAAATACAGATCAAACTTCAAACTGGTAAGTTCTCGTTTAATCTTACTATTTTACTTCGGAGTCACGTGAGTGACTACGTGAAGATTTCAAAGCTCTGATTTCAAACCGTGTAACAGTTTTATTCACTCACTGCCGAAGTTCTTGAGGGAGGAAGTGTTATCGTAATTAACCAATGAATCTGTTTTTCAAGAAAACAAAAAGGTATTTATTAACAATAACAAAAAATAAATTGCTCCCCCGGGCTTAAATTAAATATTTGCAGCTTCTAATATCTTTGCTGCAAATAAATCAGGTTTCATCAACGGCTTATTATAAAATGTTCTGAATGTTGATTCCCTCGACCATCCTGCTGTATTCAGAATGAGGTCAATAGGTACATCCATTCTTGCTGCCGTTGATGTGGACGCTGCCCTAGTGGAATGAGATTTAAAGGTATTAATATCTATCCCGGCAGCTTTCTGTACCTGTTTTAGCCATCTTGAGATGGTTTGGCTTGTTACCCGGCCATGAGGTTTTTTGTGGCTGACCCATAAGGCTTGTTCACTCCCTCTGATGTTGTGGGTTGTGTCCATATACTGTAGTAGATGGGTCACCACACACAAACGTGGCTCTGGTGGGTAGGCCCGGAATACCACTAGTGGATTGGATGTTCCTGGCCTGCTTTGTTTCACCAGACCTTGTAGAATGAATGTGATCTGATCTGGGGTTGTCTCCATGTTGTCCAGTCTCAATTTGTGTAGCGACTGGACCCTCTGAGCGGATACGAGTGTCAATCAGCATGAGCGTCTTCAGTGTTGATTGCTCGAGGCTGAGGGATCTAGCTGGTGGCCATTCCCGGAGGTATGTCAGGACGACACTGATGTCCCAAATATGGGTATACCTGGGCTTGGGGGCTTAATATTATAAATGCCCCTCATCAGTTTTACCACCAGTGGATGGGATCCCATTGCCTGATGTCCTGCTGGTTTGAGGTAAGCGGAAAGAGCACCACGTGCCGTGTTGATGGCACTGTAGCTGATCCTTTCATGATGGTGTAGATAGGCCAGGAACTCCAATACGTAGGTTACTGTGGCTGTTTCATATGATGTCCCCGTTTCCTGGCAGTACTTTTCCTATTTTTTGATGCTGGTTAAGTACTGTCTCTTGGTGGATGTTCGCAGGGATGCTGACATGGTGGTGATGGTTTGTTCGGATAATCCCAGGTCCAGGTAAGGTCTGTTCAGAACCTGCAACCCAGGAGTTTAATGTCTTCATGGCATGGGTCGCTTATGCCTGATACTGGGTGAGTTAATAGTCCTGGATCACTGGGAAACACCATAGGTGATTCTACCACCATGTCATGTAGTACTGGGAACCATGGCTGTGTAGGCCGGTCGGGCACCATCAAAATACCAGAAGCAGAGTCCATCTGTATTTTGCGAAGTACCCGACCGATGAGGCAGAAGGGGGGAAAGGCATAGAAAAAGAACTTTCCCCAATCCAGCATGAAGGCATCTACCGCTGCTGCCTCTGGGTCTGGTTCCCAAGCGACATACATAGGTAACTGGTGATTTAGTCTTGATGCAAATAAATCGATATCTGGCGTTCCATATTGCTTGATAACTTTAGCAAATACTTTAGGGTTTAACATCCATTCGATGTTATCATTGAATTTGCGTGACCTGGTGTCTGCCATTGTGTTTAGCTTACCTGGTAGATAAGTAGCTGAAAGCCAAATATGTCTTTCGACACACCATTGCCAAATCATATTGACCAATTTGTCGCATGATAAAGATTTTATGCCGCCCATATGGTTAATATAAGCCACCACCGTAGTATTATCAATTTGTAACCGAACATGCAAGTGCTGCAAATTGGATGCATATGCTTTTAAACCATAAAAGGCGCCCAACATTTCTAAATAGTTAATGCCCAGTGTAGACAGTAATGATGACTCTGGGTTAGTCCATCTACCACCTGTGCTGGATATGGAGTTAGATGCTCCCCAGCCTTGAGCACTGGCATCTGTCTGAAGAACTAAAGTAGGGTTAGTGATGATAATAGGACTAAAACTATGCCAAACATTTTGTGTCCACCACTGTAGCTCTGATATTGCTTCCGTGGGTAATATCATGACACGATCATAGTGACCTCTTTGTTGTTTTAGTGCCTGTACCTTTGCTCTTTGTAAATGTTGATAGTGCAAAGGTCCAAATTGTGTAGCCGGAAATGCTGCTACCATTTTACCAATCACTGTTGCTACTTGTCGAATAGTTGGTCTTTTGTTGACCATTCAATTATTGCATGATTGTGCTAATCCAATCATGTTTTCCCTTGGCAGGGAAACAGTCATATGGACTGAGTTAATTGTGAAACCCAGGCAGTCCATGATAGTGGATGGATTTAACTTAGATTTATCTGGATGTAGGTCGAACCCCAGAGTTTCAAGGAGCTGTTTTGTAGCTGAGACTGCTGCCACAGCCAGTTCCATTGATTTCCCCACTATGAGGATATCATCCAAATATGCCATGACAATATGTTTCTGTTTCCTTATTATTGCCATGGCTGGCTTCAATATTTTTGTGAACAATGTCGGGGCTGACGTGAGCCCATTAGGCAGTGCTTTGTACTGCCACAGCTGCCCCATCCAGATACATTTTATGTATCTGCTATGACCCTTGTGTATGGGTATTAGATAGTAAGCATCTTTGAGATCAATTCTTGCCATGTAGTATCCTTTGGAAATCAATTGTCTAGCAGTAACAAATGTTTCCATTTTGAAATGTATATACTAAACAAACTTGTTTAGGGATGTTAAGTCAATGATGATGCGACATCCACCATCTTTTTTGGTTTTGGTGAATATATTGGATACAAATTCCAAGGGTTCATGTGTGGTCTTTTCTATGACCCCCTTTGTGATAAGTCTCACCAGTTCAGCTTGTCCCTCCCGTTGCTCTTTGACGGAGGGAGAAAATACCCTTTGGGGCCAATGTTGAACTGGCGGCGTTTTTTCTGATATAAACTGAATTTTATATCCACTAATGGTTGAGTATATACTTGTCACTCGTGTCCATACCCCATGCTTTTTTAAATAAGTGTAATCTCCCCCCTGTTAGTAAAGCACCCTTATTATCTATATGCTGGTAGGAACCAGACCCACCTACCTCCATGGTTATTGGCGATTCTGTTTCTTCATTTTCCTGAAGGTTCTGTTCTGATGACATGCTGGCGATGTTGGGGGGAGGCGCATTTTCCAGGGGGTCCGCTGCGGGCCCTGATCTAAAAAAAAGATCTTTGGGGATAATGTGCGGACCCCAAGCGTTCACCAGTCCCATATAACCATATAACCATATAACAATTACAGCACGGAAACAGGCCATCTCGACCCTTCTAGTCCGTGCCGAACACATAATCTCCCCTAGTCCCATATACCTGAGCTCAGACCATAACCCTCCATTCCCTTCCCATCCATATAACTATCCAATTTATTTTTAAATGATAAAAACGAACCTGCCTCCGCCACCTTCACTGGAAGCTCATTCCACACAGCTACCACTCTCTGAGTAAAGAAGTTCTCCCTCATGTTACCCCTAAACTTCAGTCCCTTAATTTTCATGTCATGTCCCCTTGTTTGAATCTTCCCTACTCTCAGTGGGAAAAGCTTTTCCACGTCAACTCTGTCTATCCCTCTCATCATTTTAAAAACCTCTATCAAGTCCCTCCTTAACCTTCTGCGCTCCAAAGAATAAAGCCCTAACTTGTTCAACCTTTCTCTGTCATATTCCGGACGTCGACTGGTGGATGCCGTGGGGTGCTGCCGCTTGGGTATCGGAGGTCTTGGTTTGCTCGTCCCGGGGCCTGCCCTCATTAGGCTGAAGGTTTTTGATGCTTCCTCCATCTCCTTCAGTTTTTTATTAAGATATTTCCCAAATAGCAGCGCGTCCGTCTCCGCAGCTGGGGCTCTACACAAGCCAGCAAATTTGGGATTGAGGGCAGGTCTTATGATTTCCCTCCGGAGATTGTTGATCTCGAATTGTGTGATACACATTAATGCCAGCACATCCTGCTGGCATGTATTCATCTCCGTAGTCTCCACGGAACGAGCAAAGGCTGTGATGGCCAACGTCAGGAGCCTTAGGATCCGCTGTAGCTTGAGTTCTTGGGTCCGGATGTGTGCCCCCACATGCCCCCAGATTTGGCTGTTGACACTTTTTACTTTGAAGGCCTCACAGTTTTCTGGTGCTGTGTGTTGTTCCAGCACCTCGGCGAGCACCTTTTCCAGTAATGGTTTATTGGATAGGTGGTTGATGCTGGCTGCCATTCTTGGCTCCAGCGGTGCTCCAGCCCGTGGGGTTGCTACAAAGCGGTCCACCGCACCCAACAGCTCTTCCTGTTCCTGCACCCCTGGCATACTCCCGAGTTCGTTCGCCTGACCCTGACCGGCCAATTGGACTTCCTGGCTGCTTTCCCAGTCCGCCGTGCAGGCTTTGGCGAGACTGGGCTTGGCTCGGTCTCGGGGATAGCGAAACGCTCTGAGAGCGACGCTGCCGCCGGTTGCTGCCCCGCTGGAATGGAACGATCATCTGGTGGAGTTGAAGCGGGGGCAGTTCTCTTTGAGAGTTTTCTGCGTTGTGTCGACATGTTTTCTGAAAAGCAAACACAACTGCAACTCTCCTCTGTTATTCCAACGCACCGTATACTTACCTGACGGTCCGTTTTAAAGTGCAGCTGGAGAGCCTGACTTCAGCTGCCGCCGCTGTTGCACTGCTGGCGTAATGCCGCGCCTGTGCACTGAGCGGGTTCCTCACGTAGACTCCGAAGTAAAATATATTATTATGTGTTATACTCATGGGTTAGTCCATGTTAGAACCTGGGTTAGAACCTGCAATTCTGGCTGTGCATTGTTGTGTTATGTATTATAATGTATATTATAATATATAGTTATGTATTATAGTGCATTATTATGTATTGTAGCGAGTTATAGTGTGTTTTTGCGTGTTACAGTGGTAATTGTGATAATGTGTTAAACGGTATTATAACATGTTATAGTGTATTCTAGTGTTATAATTTGGTGAAGTGTATTATAATGTTAGTGTGATGTCGTTGTCGTGTACTATGGCGTGTTAGTGAATAGAATATTAGAATGTGTTATAATGTTGTCATAATTTACTGTCATTCTATATAGTATTTTATAATATTATAATGCTATAAACTATATAATACATATAGCACACTATATTACCACACATAACACAATGATCAACTACTACAACACTAGACTTCTCACTATGCCAAACTATTATATTGATATGGTGTGTTACAGTATGTCAATCTTGTGTTGCATTGTTGTTGTGTATTATGGTATAATATAATATGCCTTAGTGTATTATATTATTATGGTGCATTACAGGGTGTTACAGTGTATAAAAGGTTTAAAAGGTGTTATATATTTATATTGTGTTGTTTTAATGCGCTATGGTATGTTGTATTATATTGTGTTAAAATGTGTTATAATGCGTTATAGTGCAATTTAGTGGTATGATGTATTAAAGTGTTTTATAGTATATTGCAATATGTTAGAACCTGTTGTTGTTCTGTCTGTCTGTGCATTGTAGTGTTATGTATTATAATGTATATTATAATGTGTTATAGCTATGTGTTTTAGTGCATTATTATGTATCGTAGCGAGTTAGTGTACTTTTGCGTGTCCTAGTGTGTTATAGTGTATTATTGCGTGTTACAGTGTTATAATGTAGTAATGTGTATAATTGTGTGTGATAATGTGTTAAACTGTATCATAACGTGTTATAGTGTATTCTAGTTTGTTATAATTTGGTAAAGTGTATTATAATGAGAGATAAAGTGTGTGATGTTGTTGTCGTGTACCATGGCGTGTTAGTGAAGAGTATATTAGAATTTTGTGTCATAATTTACTGTGTCACCCCCCATCCGTACTCAAACAGGAGTACTTATTTGCGAGGTGTACCGACATTGGAGTACTCCTCGTTCCCTGCCCCATTTCCGCCCTTTTTTTCTTCCTTAACGTGAGACCAACATGTCCTCTCTCCCGTGGTTTTGGAGGTGTACCTCCTCAGCCTCTTCCCTGGATCACGGCGAAGATTTATGACCTCCACATCTGACGGTCCCAGGGGGGGATAAAAAACAAAAAAAAACAGTATACTTCGTTCTATATAGTATTATTAAGTAGGTTATAATGCTACAATCTATATGATACATATAGCAAACTATATTACCACACAAAACACAATGATCAACTACTACAACACTACACACTATACCAGACTAACACTATAATACGTTTATCTAGGATCTGCTGTAACTATCACACTATAATACAACGTAAAACACTAGTTTAAAATATAATCTATAGTTAGTTTGCTATAGTTTATTACAGTATGTTATTGGTATTTTTTATTATTCTAATTATATTGATATGGTACGTTACAGTATTTCAAGGTGTTGCATTGTTGTTGCGTATTATGGTGTGATAGTATAATAAACATAATTGTGTATTATAATATCCCAATGTATTATATTGTTATGGTGCATTACAGGGTGTTACAGTGTACAGTGTTAAAAGGTGTTATACATTTACATGGTGTTGTTTTAGTGCGTTATGGTATGTTATAGTGTATTATATTATAGTTGTTATACGTTATAGTTAAAATGTGTTATAATGTGTTATGCGTTATAGTGCATGTTAGTGGTATAATGTATTAAAGTGCGTTATAGTATATTGCAATATGTTAAAACCTGCTGTTCTGTCTGCCTGTGCTCGTGTGTGATAATGTGTTAAACTGTATCATAACGCGTTATAGTGTATTCTAGTGTTATAATTTGGTAAAGTGTATTATATTGAGTGTTAAAGGGAGGGATGTCGTACTATGGCGTGTTAGTGAATAGAATATTAGAATGTGTTATAATGCTGTGTCATTCTATATAGTATTTTATAATGTTATAATGCTATAAACTATATAATACATAATACCTCACAAAACACAATGATCAACTACTACAACACTACGCCAAAATATAATACGTTTAACTAGGATCTGCTGCTATTATCACACTACAAGAAAATGTAACACACCAGTTTCAAATATAAACTGTAGTTAGTGTGTTATTGGTATTTTTGTATTATTCTAATTATATTGATATGGTGTGTTACAGTATCAATCTTGTTGCATTGTTGTTGTGTATTATGGTGTGATAGTATAATTAAACATAATAGTAAGATTAAACGAGAACTTACCAGTTCGAAGTTTGATCTGTATTTTATGAGGAGTTATGATGAGGGATTACGTGAAGAACCCGCTCAGTGCGCAGGCGCGATATACTTCCAAGTATGCGTTGTGGAATCACAGATAGACACAGTTATTTGAAGTAAACATAGTAAAGATTAAGGAGACATCAGTTTACTAGTTTGATCTATATAATGAGGGTGGGAGCGGAGGGCACGTAATCCCTCATCGTAACTCCTCATAAAATATAGATCAAACTTCGAACGGTTAAGTTCTCGTTTAATCTTACTATTTTACTTCGGAGTCACGTGAGTGATTCCGTGAAGACTTCAAAGGTCTGTGATTTCAAACCGTGTAACAGTTTTATTTCACTCACTACCGAAGTTCTTGAGGGAGGAAGTGTTATCGTAATCAACCAATGGATCTGTTTTTTCAAGAAACAGAAAGGTATTTATTAACAATATCAAAAATAAATAGCTCCCCTGAGCTTAAATTAAATATTTGCAGTTTGTAATATTCTGTCTGCAAATAAGTCAGGCTTTATCAACGGTTTATTATAAAAACATTCTGAACGTCGTTTCCCTCGACCATCCTGCCGTATTGAGAATGTGGTCAACCGGGACGTCCATTCGTTCAGCCGCTGATGTCGATGCTGCCGTAGTGGAATGGGATTTAAATGTATTAGTGTCTATTCCGGTAGCTTTCAGTACCTGTTTGAGCCACCGTGAAGTGGTTTGGCTCGTTACCCCGCCATGAGGTTTCTTGTGGCTGACCCATAGGGCTTTTTCTCTCCCTCTGAGATTGTGGGTTGTGTCTATATATTGTTGTAGATGGGTCACCACACACAACCTTGGCTCTGGTGGGTAGGCCCGGAATACCACCAGTGGATTGGGCGTTCCTGGCCTGCTTTGTTTCACCAGACCTAGAATGATGAACGTAATCTGGTCTGGTGCGACCTCCATGTTGTCCAGTCTTAATTTGTGCAGCAACTGGATCCTCTGAGCGGCTGCTAGTGCCATTAACATGAGCGTCTTTAATGTACATATCTCGAGGCTGAGGGATCTAGCTCGTGGCCATTCCCTGAGGTATGTCAATACCACACTGATATCCCAAATATGGGTATCCCTGGGTTTAAGGGCTTAATATTTAAAATTGCCCTTCATGAGTTTTACCACCAGAGGATGGGATCCCATGGCCTGCTGTCCTGCTGGTTTTAGGTAAGCAGACAGGCCGCTTCGTGTTGTATTGATGGCACTGTAACTGATCCCTTCGTCATGGTGTAAATGGGCCAGGAACTCCAGCACGTCGGTGGTTGTGGCAGTTGCCTATGTTGTCCCTGTTTCCTGGCAGTACTTCTCCTATTTTTGATACAGGTTAAATACTGCCTCCTGGTGGATGTTCGCAGGGATGCCGTCATGGTGGTGATAGTTCATTCGGATAATCCCAGTCCCTGGTAAGGTCTATTCAAACCTACAACCCAGGAGTTTGATGTTTTCATGGCATGGGTGGCTTATGCCTGATACTGGGTGAGTCAACAACCATGGTCCACTAGGGAAATCCATAGGTGACTCGACCACCATGTCATGATGAACTGGGAACCATGGCTGTGTAGGCCAGTCGGGCACCATCAATATCCCAGAAGCAGAGTCCATCTGTATTGCGAAGTACCCGACTGATGAGGCAGAAGGGAGGGAAAGCAAAAACCCAGAAATTCCCCCTCCCCAATCCAGCGTGTAGGCATCTACCGCTGCTGCCTCTGGTCTGGTTCCCAAGTCACATACATAGGTAACTGGTGATTCCGTCTTGTTGCAAACAAATCGATATCTGGCGTTCCATATTGCTTAATAACTTTAGCAAATATTTTGGGTTTAACATCCATTCGATGTTATCATTAAATGTTTCCGTGACCTGGTGTCTACCACTGTATTTAGCTTACCTAGTAGATAGGCAGCCGATAGTAAAATATGTCTTTCGACACACCGTTGCCAGATCTGATTGACCAATTTGTCGCACGATAATGATTTTATGCTCCCCATATGGTTAATATAAGCCACCACCATAGTATTATCAATCCGTAACCGCACATGCAAGTGCTGCATTTTAGATGCATATGCTTTTAAAATCATAATACTCAACATTTCTAAATTGATGCCCAGTGTGTGTGGTAAATGATGACTGGTTAATCCATCTGGCACCTGTGCTGGTGCTGGATATGGAGTTAGCCCCCCCCCCCCCCCCCAGGCTTGAGCACTGGCATCTGATTAATAACTAAAGTAGGGTTAGCCCCCCACTGTAGCTCTGATATAGCTCCAGTGGGTAATTTCATGATTCGATCATAGTGACCCGAATATCGTTTTAGTGCATGTACCTTTGTTCTTTGTAGATTTTGATAGTGCAAAGGTCCGATTTGTCCATGGTAGTACATGGCTTCAACCTAGATTTATCTGGAGTAGGACGAACCCCAGTGTTTCAAGGAGCTGTTTTGTAGCTAATACTGCTGCCACAGCCAATTCCTTTGTTCCCTACTATGAGAATATCATCCAGATATGCTATGACAATATGCTTTTGTTTCCTTAGTATTCCCATGGCTACTTTTAATATTTTGGTGAATTGTCTAGGGGCTGGAGTTAGACCATTGGGCAATCTCTATACTACCACAGCTGCCCCAACCAGCTAAATTTTAGGTATCTGCAATGATCCTTGTGTATGGGTATTAGATATTAAGCATCTTTAATATCAATGCTTGCTATAAATTATCCTTTGGAGATCAGTTGTCTGACAGTAACAAACATCTTGAAATGTATATACTCAACAAACTTATTTAGTGATGTTAAGTCAATGATGATGCGACTTCTACCATCTTTTTTGGGCCAATGTTGAACTGGTGATAATATCTCTGATATAACTGAATTTTATATCCACTAATGTTGTTGAGTATATACTAGTTACTCGTGACATTACCCCATGCTTCTTTAAACAAGTGTATTCGCCCCCTGTTAGTAGAGCACCCTTGTTCTCTATATGCTGACAGGAACCAGACCCACCTACCTCCATGGTTATGGGTATTCTTCTGTTTCTTCCTGGTCCAACGAGTCTTACACGTCGTATGACATGGTGGGGGTGGCGCGTTTTCCCTGGGGCCTGCTCTGGGCCCTGGCCTGAAAGGCTTACAGGATTGGCATGCAGGCCCCGAGCTTTCACCAGTACCATAAGGTATACCCAGCTGGTGGATGCATTAGAGGTACTGCTGACTGGTTTACGTGTGGTGCTCATTCCAGACACTGCCGCCTTACCCCGATATTTTTGACACGTCGTCCAGTTTTTTGAAAAACTTTGTTTGAAGAAGGGTTTTCGGCCCGAAACGTTGCCTATATCCTTCGCTCCATAGATGCTGCTGCACCCGCTGAGTTTCTCCAGCTTTTTTGTGTACCTTTTTAAAACTTGGCTTGATCACGGATCCTTCTGTCTGGCTAAGTTGTTGTGTCGGCGTTCTCACAGTCTTGTGAATTTTGGTTGAAGGCAGGTTTTATAACTTCCTGAGAAGTTGCTGGTCACTGCGAACAGTAGGGTCAGGTGTTTTGCCATACTACCCTGACCTCTGGAAGAGCATGTGAATGATAGCCGACATCAGGCATATCAAATTCATTTTTAAATATTGGGTTTTTTTGAGAGCGATGCTCAATGTATCCCCCAATAATGGTGGGCACTTTGAGTAATGTAATTTAGGGGAGGCGTGATGAATCCAACACCTCACGACTACCTGTCTTGGAGAGGTTCTTTGAAAAGAACAGGTAGTAAGCTGGTCTGTCAGTGGAGACTGAAATTTATCTCGCTAGTGGTGAAGCCACATAGCGGCCACACCCAGCAGCTGTTCCTGATCCTGTACCTCAGGCATACTCCCGATGTTGTTCAGCCAGTGACCCCTCTTCTTTGACCAGCCCAGCTCTGGTCCCATCAATCCCTCGACAAGGGAGATGGCCAGTGTAATAGCACTGGAGTGGGAGTGTTAGCTCCCTTGGCAGTTTTTCTGGAGTTTTTAGCTCCATGACCTCCTCTGGCTTGGGGAAACAGACATACTTGTTTTTTGTATGAAGTGCTGATCCCATCTTCCGTGTCTGTCTACAGCCTGAGGTTTGATCTTACCTTGTTGTTAGAGGCTGCCTGCCGTTTTCGGGCGGCATTTCAGCGGTTCTCGGGCGGCGAGTCTCCTTGTCGGGAGTCTGCAGGGGTGCCGGCCGGTTTTTAAATTGCCCTCCGGTCCGCTGCTGTTAGTCAAACAGCTGTTTAGCGGACCAGGCATCAGCGCAGCTCCCTTGTCTGTGGACCGCAGCTTGTGCGGTCCCGTTGCCGCCTCTCCCCTCTCCACTGTCGGCTCCTTCGCTGGAGTCGAACGGGGGCCGCTTCCCTCTGCTACTTTGCTCCCCCTGGAGCAATAAACACAAGGAAAAGACCGGTTAAGGTAAGTACTTACCTAACGTTCCTTTCTTTCAGGTTAGTTGCGGGAGTGCCCGACACCCGTCTGGACGCTGTTGCACTGCTGGCGTTAATGCCGCGCCTGCGCACTGAGCGGGTTCTTCACGGAATCACTCACGTGACTCCGAAGTAAAATTGTGTATTACAAGATGCCTTAGTGTATTATATTGGTATAGAGCATTACAGGGTGTTACAGTGTATAAAATTGTTAAAAGGTGTTATATATTTATATTGTGTCATTTTAGAGTACGTTATGGTATGTTATAGTGTATTATATTGTGTTATAGTTGTTAAAATGTGTTATAATGCGTTATGGTGCATTTTAGTGGTATAATGTATTAAAGAGCGTTATAGTATATTACAATATGTTAGAACCTGCTGTTCTGTCTGTGCATTGATGCATATTATAATGTGTTAGTTATGTGTTGCTGCATTATTATGTATCGTAGCGAGATAGTGTAGTTTTGCGTGTTCTAGTGTGTTTTTGCGTGTTACAGTGTTATAATGTATTAATGTGTAATAATTATAATAATATTGATATGGTGTGTTACAGTATGTCAATCTTGTGTTGCATTGTTGTGTATTATGGTGTGATAGTATAAACATAATTGTGTAATATAATATGCATTAGTGTATTATATTGTTATGGTGCATTACAGGGTGTTACAGTGTATAAAAGTTTTAAAAGTTGTTATATATTTATATTGTTTTGTTTTAGTGCGTTATGGTATGTTATAGTGTATTATATTGTGTTTAAAGTGTGTTATAGTTGTTAAAATGTGTTATAATGCGATATTGCATTTTAGTGGTATTGTATCAAAGTGCGTTATAGTATATTAAGATATGTTGCAACCTGTCTGTCTGGTTGTATTGGCTGTTCTGTCTGTGTGCATTGTAGTGTTATTTATTATAATGAACACGTTATAATGTTATAGTTATGTGGTATAGTGCATTATTATGTATCGTAGCGAGTTGTGTACTTTTGCGTGTTCTAGTGTGTTATAGTGCATTATAGTGTGTTATTGCGTGTTACAGTGTTATAATGTATTAATGTGTTATGGTATGTTATAGTGTATTATGGTTATAATAGTGTGTGATAATGTGTTAAACTATCATAACGTGTTATGCTGTATTCTAGTTTGTTATAATTAGGTAAAGTGTGTTAAAGTGTGGGATGTCATGTACTATGGTGTGTTAGTGAATAGAATATTAGAATGTGTTATAATGTTGTGTCATAATTTACTGTGTAATTCTATATAGTATTTTATAGTAAGTTATAATGCCATAAACTATATAATACATATAGCACATTATATTACCGCACAAAACAATGATCAACTACTACAACACTAGACTTCACACTATACCAAACTATAATACATTTAACTAGGATCTGCTGTTACTATCACACTACAGGAAAATGTAACACACCCGTTTCAAATATAAACTATAGTTAGTTTGCTATAGTTTATTATAGTGTGTTATTGGTATTTTTGTATTATTATAATTATATTGATATGGTGTGTTACAGTATGTCAATCGTGTTGCATTGTTGTGTATTATGGTGTGATAGTATAATTAAACATAATTGTGTATTGTAATATGCCTTAGTGTATTATATTGTTATAGTGCATTACAGGGTGTTACAGCGTATAAAATTGTTAAACGGTGTTATATATTTATATTGTGTCGTTTTAGAGTACGTTATGGTATGTTTTTTTTTGTTTTTTTTTTAAATTTTATTTTTATTAGCAGTACAGTAAATCACATTAATACATCACGTATATCTTATTACATTATGTTGTACCACTTCATTTTTTGAGTATTAAAAAAGATAGAAATAAAAGAAGTAAGGAAAGTAAGCAAGAATCGTGAAGGTGCAGGAAAGTGTTGGGAAAAGAGAACCCCTTAGGGAAGGAATTAGAGAAGGAAGCAAAGAAAAGAAATAAGACCCTAGAAAGAAAAGAAAAAAAAAGAAGAAAGAAAAATCAATCGCTCTATTGTAACACAAAACTCCGCAAAAAAGGATATACCAACCGTGTTTTTATTTAAAATTTATTTTATACCCCCCGTTTCCAGGTCTTGGTAGCCTTTATGTTATAACTTATTATTGCACCTTATGCTTGTAATAGTTCCATAAATGCAGACCACGTCTTTTGGAAGTGATCTGCTTTGCCTGCTAGGAGGAGTCTCATCTCTTCCAAGTGTAATGTTTCGAACATGTTTGAAATCCACATTTTTGTTGGAGGTATTGGAGCATTTTTCCAAAATTTAAGTATAAGCTTTTTTCCGATTGTTAGCCCATAATTAAGTAAATTATTTTGAAACATATTTAATTCTGGGTTACCTTCCGATATTCCAAAAATGATCCATTCTACTTTGGGTAGTAGTTTTGTTTTAAATAGTTTTGTGAAGATTTCTAATATTTCGTTCCAGAATTTTTCGATTTTTATACAGAAAACAAAAGAGTGCGCTATGTTAGCTTCTTGTAACTGACATTTATCACAAATGGGTGAGACATTGGGGAAAAGTTTATTTATTTTAGTTTTTGTAATGTTTTATATTGGATTAGAGTATGTCGTACGTTGATCGAGCATTTATGCACATATAATAAGTGTTTATCCCAGCTCTCTTTTGAAATTTTTATAGCTAATTCTTGTTCCCCGTCTCTTCTAATATTATCTGTTGTAGGTATTTCTATATTCAATATAATATTATATAAATATGATATTAGATTTGCTGATTCAGCCTTTATCTTCATGGCTTCATCTAATAAGTCTGGGGGCATATTATAATAGTCCTTTGTATATTTTTTCAGATAATCACGGATTTGAAGATATTTAAAATATTGATTATTTTTCAAGTTATATTTCAGTTGTAATTGTTGAAATGGTAATAATTTCCCTAATTCATACAGGTCTCCGAGCGTTTTGATTCCCGTTCTTTCCCATTGTGTAAATTATTTATCTATAATTGAGGGTTTAAACGAAGGGTTATTGGCTATTGGCATTAGCAGAGATAGATTTCTTAATTTTAAGTTCTGTTTTATTTGTTTCCAAGTTCTAATTGTACTATGTATCATTGGATTTTTATTATAATGTTTGTTATTCAAATTCGTTGGTGAGAGGAGAGTCGCTCCTGTATTAACAGGTGCGCAGTCCTCTCTCTCCATTATAATCCAGCCCACCTGCTGAGCAGAGTTGTCCAGCAGGTGAATCATATTTTTAATATTTACCGCCCAATTATAGTACATACAGTTAGGGAGCGCTAGACCACCCATCTCTTTTGGTTTACTGAGGTGTGCTCTTTGTATTCTGTGGGATTTATAATCCCATATAAAGTTTGTGATGTCTGAGTCTAATTTTTTGAAAAAAAATTTTGGAAGATATATTGGAATTGATTGAAATAAATAAAGGATTTGTGGTAAAAAGATCATTTTTATAGCATTTATTCGACCTATTAAAGACATCGGCAGCGTTTTCCAGAATTTAATTAGATTGTTTAATTTCTTAAGTAAGGGGCTATAATTAGCATTAAACATACCGTGATCATTTCCAGTGATTTCAATTCCTAAGTATTTAAATTTTTCTGTAGCTATTTTAAAGGGGAATTTCAAAAGATGTGTTGAGTCTTTCGGTTTTATGCACATAATTTCACTTTTGTTCCAGTTTATTCTGTATCCTGAGAAAGATCCGAAATCCTCGATTAACCATATAACCATATAACAATTACAGCACGGAAACAGGCCATCTCGGCCCTACAAGTCCGTGCTGAACAAATGTTTTTTCCCCTTAGTCCCACCTGCCTGCATCATACCATAACCCTCCATTCCCTTCTCATCCATATGCATATCCAATTTATTTTTAAATGATACCAATGAACCTGCCTCCACCACTTCCACTGGAAGCTCATTCCACACCGCTACCACTCTCTGAGTAAAGAAGTTCCCCCTCATATTACCCCTAAACTTCTGTCCCTTAATTCTGAAGTCATGTCCTCTTGTTTGAATCTTCCCTATTCTCAAAGGGAAAAGCTTGTCCACATCAACTCTGTCTATCCCTCTCATCATTTTAAAGACCTCTATCAGGTCCCCCCTTAACCTTCTGCGCTCCAGAGAATAAAGACCTAACTTATTCAACCTATCTCTGTAACTTAGTTGTTGAAACCCAGGCAACATTCTAGTAAATCTCCTCTGTACTCTCTCTATTTTGTTGACATCCTTCCTATAGTTGGGCGACCAAAATTGTACACCATACTCCAGATTTGGTCTCACCAATGCCTTGTACAATTTTAACATTACATCCCAGCTTCTATACTCCATGCTCTGATTTATAAAGGCTAGCATACCAAAAGCTTTCTTTACCACCCTATCTATATGAGATTCCACCTTCAAGGAACTATGCACGGTTATACCCAGATCCCTCTGTTCAACTGTATTCTTCAATTCCCTACCATTTACCATGTACGTCCTATTTTGATTTGTTCTGCCAAGGTGTAGCACCTCACATTTATCAGCATTAAACTCCATCTGCCATCTTTCAGCCCATTTTTACAAATGGCCTAAATCACTCTGTAGACTTTGGAAATCCTCTTCATTATCCACAACACCCCCTATCTTGGTATCATCTGCATACTTACTAATCCAATTTACCACACCTTCATCCAGATCATTGATGTACATGACAAACAACAAAGGACCCAACACAGATCCCTGAGGCACCCCACTAGTCACCTGCCTCCAACCCGATAAACAGCCATCCACCATTACCCTCTGGCTTCTCCCACTCAGCCACTGTTGAATCCATCTTGCTATTCCTGCATTTATACCCAACAGTTGAACCTTCTTAACCAACCTTCCATGAGGAACCTTGTCAAAGGCCTTACTAAAGTCCATATAGACAACATCCACTGCTTTACCCTCGTCAATTTCCCTAGTAACCTCTTCAAAAAATTCAAGATTAGTCAAACATGACCTTCCAGGCACAAATCCATGTTGACTGTTCCTAATCAGACCCTGTTTATCTAGATGCTTATATATATTATCTCTAAGTATCTTTTCCATTAATTTGCCCACCACTGAAGTCAAACTAACAGGTCTATAATTGCTAGGTTTACTCTTAGAACCCTTTTTAAACAATGGAACAACATGCGCAGTACGCCAATCCTCGGGGACTATTCCCGTTTCTAATGACATTTGAGATTAGGTTTAATATGTTTGGTATACTGATTTGGGGTTTTGTGATATATAGTAATACATCGTCTGCGTATAAGGATATTTTGTTATTTGAATATTTTGTATTATACCCATAGATGTCAGGATGTGTTCTAATTTTATCAGCTAAAGGTTCAATTACCAGAGTGAATAATAGCGGTGATAATGAACACCCTTGTCTATTACCCTTTGTTAATTGGAATTT
>NW_026575991.1:0-20010 GCF_028641065.1 Leucoraja erinaceus | reverse complement strand
GGATTTTGCATTGTTGTGTGGGCGGTATCACACTAATCAAGTGAGTATGTTTTAACTATGATTTGTAGGTTAAGTATTTGTTGTGCCAAACACATGGTTATGATGATGGAATAGAAGTCATTACCCCATGTCACAACAAACCCCATATTTATTGACGATTCGTACAACAACAGGGAAGGCAGATTACTATTCTGAATGCATCTGTGGGAACGGGGATCTGGGATTCCTGGTAACATCAGTCAACGAAAGCAACGCATGCAGGTACAGCAGGCAGTGAAGAAAAGGGTCAAATGGCAGTGTTAGCGTTTATTTAAACAAGGAGACGTGGGAGCTATAGGAGCAAAGAGGTCCTCAGCGTCAGTTGTACAGAGCCCTAGCGAGGACCACATGCTGGAGTATTGTTTGCAGTTGTGGTCATGAGATGTGAGGAAGGACTGTGTCATATGCTGAAAGAATGGATCGGGGGGGGCTGGGATGAGGTAACACTCTGGAGTTTAGAAGGACGAGGGGCTATCTCATTGAAACATATAAGATTATTAAGGGTGTGGACACGCTAGAGGCAGGTAAACGTGTTCCCGATGTGGGGGGAGTCCAGAAAGGGGCCACAGTTAGTGAATAAGGGGGCTAAGCCATTGAGAACCGAGACGATGGGAACACTTGTTTACACAGAGAGTTGGGCGCACACGTGCACGAATTCTCTGCCTCCAGAGGGCGGTGGAGGCCGGTTCACTGGATTACTTTCAAAGAGGAGAGCTAGGATCAGGGCTCTTAAAATAGCGGAGGAGTCAGGGGATATGGAGAAGGAGAAGGGAGGAAAGGGTATGTGGATTGGGGATGAGCGCCTAGATCACATTGACTGGTGGTGCTGGCTTGAAGGGCCAAATGGCCTCTAGCTCCTGCCCACAATTGTGCTATTGTCTATATCTCCATAGGTGTGAGCAGTGTAGACTGAGATTACCACGGTAAGCGTGAAGGGGGGAACTCCCCCCCCAACCGGACCCTGAATCGCAAAAACAGAAGTGCGGTAGTTACTTCAGCGGGTCACGGGGCAGGCATCTGTGTGAGAACATGGATAGTTGACGTTTCACAGATAGTGCTGGAGTAAATAAGCGGAGTCGAGGGCAGAATGTGTGGAGAGCAAGAAAACTAGGGGAAGTTTAGGGGCAGAGGACCTTCGTGGTCATCGGCCTCGACACCATCACCCTATTCCTTCGGGGTCTCGACCCGAAAAAGTCACACTATCAATGATTCTCCAGCAGATGCTGCCGGACACGCTGAGTGATGTTGCAGCAGCATCTATGGAGCGAAGGCAATAGGCAACGTTCTAGGGGTCAGAAACATTTCGGGAAAATAGGCAAGCGATTTTGGGCCACGGAAACCACCTTACGGGTTTCGGCCCCAAACGTTGACTATGTTCAGTAGCTCCATAGATGCTGCTGCACCCGCTGAGTTACTCCAGCACTCTGTGAAACGGTAAACTATCTCGTGTTCATCCACAGTTGATGCCTGGCTCCGCGGAGTTTCACAGGCATATTTATCTATACCTTCCCTTATAGTTTGCTGCTTGTGGCGGGGAGTCGCAGAAATTGGAGAGGATCCTGACGTTTATAGGGATCAACCACTGTCCGTGCCGGCCTTGCACGCTTTGAATTGCAAATGAAATATTAATCATCGGCCCCCAGTCTGTGGATTTCGGTTCAAAAGTTGCCGCCTGACGTGGCATAGGCGAAGACTTCAGTCGGCCTGCAGTGGATTCAAGGTAGATAATGGATTTGCAGGTTAATGCTCTTAAATATACTGATGGAAATCCAGCACCAGGAGGGGAGGGATGGGGGGGCGATGAACAATAGTAATACAGTTATAATTATTCGTTGTCGACCCTACAGGCAGATCTACAAGTGCGGGACAGGGATGTGGGACATATTAAGAAAGAAACCTCAAACTACATCTTTGATAGATTGGGAGATTGCAAATCATTATAAGAACTTCCTGTGCCAAAGCATGTAACGTGAAATTCAACAAGCGGTGGATCTGTCAAAAAAAACCAGTCCAATTAATTATTCATCTTTTTTTTATTAATTCTCAGTACCCGTCCATAAATTTTGCATGTTAATTCTGCGTTTTGTTTGATTAATTTAACGCCTCCCAGCATCAGTGTTATTATCTGTGAAATCACCCTGTCACGTCGGGCGTAATGAGGGGACTGGCGGTTGCTCGACAGAAGAGGGGGAATGAAAGAGCTGGTGGTGGTCACATGAAAGCCCATTTTAATGCTCGTCTGGATGGAAAATAGCGATGCCAGCAGAGGTGGTCGCTGGTGATCTCAGTCTAGACTGTCAACTGAAGCTCCTGCACTGGGTTTCAATGTGAAGGCAGCATTCATTCCCCATTGATTGGAAGTGAGGTGATTAAAGACTGGGCCATTTCGGCCCTTCGAGCCCAGCACCGCCATTGCAATGTGACCATGGCTGATCATCCCCAATCAGTACCCCCGGTCATGCTATGTGCCATAAGGTAGTGTGCATGCTCTAAACTACCGTGGTCTTTTTGTGCTAATCACTTCATAATATCTGTATGAGAACGGTGTGTTTGCTTTTAGGGAACCGCACAGTAGCAGAGATTGTGAAGCCTTAGACAGATAACATCTCAGCCTCTCTAAGGTATTCCCTGGCATGAAGAATGCAGACAGCAAAAATATTGTTTTAAAGTCAGGTGTCAAATTTAGTTTAGTTTTTAGTTTAGAAGATATCACCGTGCCGACCAGCGATCCCCGCAACACTAACCTTGCCGACCAGTAGATCACTCAATGGTTACACTTTACCTACAAGCAAGCAATTAAACCTACAAACCTGCACGCCTTTGCAGTGTGGAGGAAACCGAAGGTCTCGGAGAAAACCCACGCAGGTCCACGGGGAGAACGTGCAAACTCCGTACAGAACAGCGGGCCCGTAGTCGGGATCGGACACGGGTCTCCGGCGCGCATTCGCTGTGGAGGCAGCAACTCTACCGCTGTGCCACCCGTGACCATAAGGTCATCATTTTAGATTCTATTCTTCAATATTATTAATTTAAGTTCTCTAATAGGTATTGCAGGTGTGGTTTCACCAGAGCTCGGACAACTGCAGAAGGACCTCTCTTTGCTCCTACACTCGAACTCCTCGTGTTAATGAAGGCCAACATGCCATCCGCTTTCTGTTCTTCACTGCCTGCTGTACTGCATGCTTACTTTTCAGTGACTGATGAACCTCTCAAATTCCAATTAAATCTTTTCCCCTTCACCTTAAATACCTTTGTCCTCTGTCCTCGATTCCCGTACTCTGGGCAAGAAGCCTCTGATGCATCTACCCGATCTATTCTTCTCATGATTTTATACACAAAATTTGGAGGAGCATGCAAAAACAAAGCTGTTCACTGCACCTTCTGCACATGTGACAATAATCAACTTAAACCCAACAATACTGTGTTGTACTCTCAAATCACTGAACATGGCAAAGGATTTTACCTAAAGTAACCATCTCTGAAAGTAAACATGCAGTACAGCAGGCAGTGAATTGAAGCCAATGGCATGCTGGCCTCAGAACAAGAGGAGTTGATCGATATGAGCAACAGATGTCCTTCTGCAGTTGTTACGGGGCCTAGTGAGACCCACCACCTGGAGTATTGGGTGCAGTTTTTGGTCTCCAAATTTGAGGAAAGACACCCCGACCCCTTCTTGCTATTGGAGGGAGTGGCAGCGTAGGTTACAAGGTTAATTCCCGGGGATGGCTTTTTGTTGTTGACTGTCATATGTTGAGATAATGGAGCGGCTGGGCTTGTACAACTCTGGGATTTAGAAGGATGAGAGGAGATCTCGGTATTGAAACATACAAGTTTATTAAGGGTTTGGACACGCTAGAGGCAGGAAACATGTTCCTGATGTTGGGGGAGTCCAAGAACCAGGGACCACAGTTTAAAGATAGTAAGGGGCAAGTCATTTAGAAACAGAGACGAGGGAATACACTTTTCACATCAGAGAGTTGTGAGTCTGTGGAATTCATCCCTTCTCAGAGGGCGGTGGAGGCTGGTTCTCTGTTTCCGCTCTTCAAGAGAGAACTAGATAAAGATAGCATAGAGTCAGGGGATATGGGGAGAAGGCAAGGAACGGGGTACTGATTTGGGGACGATCAAGCCATGATCACATTGAATGGCGGTGCGCTGGCTGGAAGGGCCGAATGGGCCTCCTCCTGCACCTGTTTGTCTATTTTGTAAACCAATGAGCTACTGAGGTGTGATTGTCAGCTCCTGTGTTTCATGTTATTTTGTACGTTTACTTCCAAAGAGGATCGGAATTTGCAGAAAATACATTGATTTTTTTTTTTGAGGGCTAAGGTGAGAATGTTCCTCCAAAAACCTAACTTCAATACATTAAAATGCCAGATTAGTTAGTATCGGATTTACGAAGCATTTCCTAGTCCTTGTCTGATGGTTTTAAAATGTAGTTATTCATGGGTAAAAATTGGAATACCACCACCCACAGATCAATGATTTGCCGAGAGGAGCTTCATAGTTAAAGAAAAACTACAAAGTGTGAAAATAGGGAACAGTATTGTGTGGAGTAATTCAGTGGGTCAGGAAGCATCTGTGGGAGACAGGATAGGGACGGTCACAGAGTGGCTGGAGTATCAGGGGGTCAGAGCAGATCCGGTCTGGGGAGAAAATGGATAGGGTGACGTTTACAGAGTGTGGGAGTAACTCAGCGGATCAGGCAGCATCTTGTGGAGACACCATGGATAGGTGAAGTTCACAGAGGCTGGAGTAACCCTCAGCGGGTCAGGCAGCATCTGCGGAGAACATGGATAGGTGACGTTTCACAGAGTGCTGGAGTAACTCAGATCTCGGACAATAATAGGCAACGTGTGGGTCCGCAAACCCGAAGGGTTTCGGCCCAAAAGTGCCGTTTGCTATTTCAGAGATTTCGGCCCGAAACGGTTGCCTATTTCCTTGCTCTATAGATGCTGCGGCACAAACTCAGGGTTCAGTTTCAGCATCGTGGATAACATGGATGGTGACGTTTCACACAGAGTTCTGGAGTAACCTCCAGCGCGGGGCAGGCAGCATCTATGTAGAACATGGATAGTTACGTTTCACAGAATGCCTTCTGAAAGGACCGTTAATTCCTACCCTTGCTCCTGTCAGCCAACCAGTTCCTTCCATTCAAGATCCTAACCCCCCCATAACATGTGCTCTAATTTGCGACACTAACGCTTTGTGGGACCTTATAAAAGTCTGAAGAAGGTTTGCGGCCCGAACGTTGCCTATTTCCTTTGCTCCATAATGCTGCTTCACCGCTGAATTTCTCCACTCTGTAGGCTACCTTCGTTTTCTCCAGCATCTGCAGTTCCTTCTAAACTTAGGGCAGGGGAGGCCGGTTCGCCTGGTGCTTTCAAAAAGAGAGCTAGATAGGGCTTCTTGAAGATACGGAATCAGGGATATGGTGAAAGGCGGAACGGGTACTGTTGGGGATGATCAGCCATGTCATATTGAAATGAGGTGCAGGCTCGAAGGGCTGAATTGGCCTCCTTACTCCGCACCGAGTGCTATGTGGTTATTCGCAAGGTAGGATTTGGGGTTGTGTGAGGGCCGGGTTCACACCCTGGCTGGCTGCGGGGAAGTAGCTGGCCTGCACCGTGGTGGGGACTTCCATGTGTCCACGACGGATGCAGTGAAAGCGGAGCGGACCTGGATGGTGTGCCGCCTACGATAAGATACGCCGCCCTCATTGTTAGCACAAAGACATTTGCAATAACAACAGGTGCAGGCTTAGAGGCCAATCGTCCCTCGAGCCAGCACCGCCATTCAATGTGATCCTGGATGATCATCCCCTATCAAGGACCCCTTCCTGTCCTTCTCCCTCCCCAGATCCCTTACTCCCAGTATCTTTAGAGCCCTATCTAGCTCTCTCTTGAAAGCATCCAGAGACGGCCTCCACCGCCCTCTGAGCAAGAATTCCACAGGCTTCGCCACTCTCTGTGAGAAAAAATTGTTTCCCCCTCGTCTCCATTCTACATGGCTTACCCTTATTCTTAAAGGAATGCAACTTGCTAAACGGTCGTCCAAACCGTGGCTGACACGTGGCTGTCCGAGTCGATTAGCACAGCTCGTTAGAGGATTGATTGAAAGTTACATGCCTACCCCGCTGAGTTGTTCCAGCATTCTGATGCTGAGTCAGTCCAGTGTGGGGTGGGGTGAGTTCCCCCCATCAGGGTACCGTGTAGCCCGTGCTCCCTGCTCCCGGATGAATAGACAATGAGAAATAGGTGCAGGAGTAGGCCCTTCGGCCTTCGAGTCCTGCACTGCCATTCAATGTTAATCATTCTATTAGACCCCACTCATACCCCGTCCTTCCGCCCACTCCCCATAGTCCCCGGACTCCGCTATCTTTAAAGAGCCCTATACTCTCCCGTAAAGTATCCAGCGAACCGGCCTCCACCCCCCTTCTGAGACTTAAATTCCACAGACTTCAGAACTCTCTGTTTGGAAAGTGGTTTTCCTCGTCTCTGTTCTAAATGCTTACCCCTTATTCATCACGGGCCCCTGTTTCTGGACCTCCCCCAACCATCGTGGCACACGTTTCCTGCCTTTCTAGCGTGTCCAACCTTAACATTCTTATATTTTCAATGAATGCCCCCTCGTCCTTCAGAAACGCCAGTGTACGCCAGCTGCTCCATTCTTTCACAGCATAGGCAGTCCTTCCTCAAATTAGATGACTGCAAAACGGCACACACATACCCAGTGTGTCCTCACTAGGGCCTTAACAACTGGCAGAAGGACCTCTTTGGCTCCTCTACTCCACGCTCTGTTATAAGGCCACATGCCTTGACTTCTTCCTGCCTGCTTACCTGCATGCTTACTTTTGTTGACTGTTGCAAGGACCCCCAGATCCCCTTTTCCCAACTTGACCGCCATTCAGATAGTTAATCTGCCTTCCTGTTTTTGTACAATCCGTTCAAATATTGTGACCATGGGGAATTGAATTCTTACTTCCCAGCAGCATAACATGTGTGTAAACTCAATACCTACTCATAGTTAACACATACTACTTGATTTTTATAGCCACAACAATCAAATAAAAGTCCCTGTGTGTGCAACTAACGGGTGCTGAAGACGTGATGTTTAGAAACAGCGACCATAGAAAGTAGGTGCCGAGTAGAGTCTTGGCCCTTCGAGCCTGCACCGACCTTCATATGCTCATGGCTGCATCCACTCAGTAAATCCTGTCCTGCCTTCTCTCCATACCCCCTGATCCCTTTAGCCACAGGGCCACGCTAACTCTCTCTTAAATATAGCCAATGAACTTGGCCTCAACTACCTTCTGTGGCAGAGAATTCCACAGATTCACCACTCTCTGTGGGCAAAATAAATGTTTTTCTCATCTCGGTCCGAAAAGATTCCCCTATCCTTAAGCTGTACCCTTGTCCTTGACTGTGCCCACAGTCGGGAACAATCCTTCCTGTCATCCACCTGTTCAACCCTCAAGATATTCTGTAAGTTTCTATAAGATCCCCTCTTCTCAATCTCCTCAATTCTAGGAGAGTAAAACAGTCTCTCCTTCTTTCTTCATAGCAGTCCTGACATCCCAGAATCATCTGGACCCGTCTCTGGGACTCCTCTTGGCATATGTCCTTCCTCAGATTGACCCAAAACTGTACGCAATACTCCAGGTGTGTCTCACCCAAACCTGTAACACCGCGTAGAACCTCCCTGCTCCTATACTACTCATCCGTTTGAATGAACGCTAACTACCATTCCGTTTCTTCACTTCCTGCTGCACCTGCTATGCGCTACCTTCAATGACTGGTGTACATTACACCCATGTCTCGCTGATCTCCCCCCGCCCCTTCCCAATTTGTCCACCATTAGAGACTAGTCTGCTTCCCCGTATGTTTTTGTAATTTTTTTGGTGTTTTTGCCACCAAAAATGGATAAGTTTGTGGGGACGTGCTGCTCCTAGACCTTACGTCAGTTTTCAGACTCCTGTCCCGATGGCGGGTTGAGATATAGCGTGGCTAGTTCTACATTGTCTTATCCACCTGTATGATTCGACTATGCATTCTTCATTGCTGTGACCTTCCTTTTCCCCCTCGGCATTCCCGATTCATCGCTATATCTCTTATTAAGCTGCTGCATCACTTTCTGCCGGATATTTTTTTTCCATTTACAGGACAGAACTGATTTTAAATGCCTTCATACTATGCGCTGTTCTGCCTGAGTTTATTGTTTCGGCTGCTTATAGGCGTTCCCCGACCCGCTTGGTTTTGGTGTTTGTTGTGGTTGACTTCGTCCTTGTTTGGTGTGTCTCCTTCCTTTGCTTTGTCTGAAATCAGAAAGACTTATATCCTTGATACAAGTGGGAGCGGATAATATTCTCAATGATTTTGGCAGGCTGTGTGTGTGTGTGTGTGTGTGAATCGCCGTTGTTTATGGTGTGGTAGACCTTACACGGCGCGTCACAACCCACACACGCTGCTTTGTATTTGTTGTCTTATGGGTGATTTCACCAATGTCAAATTGCCGTAGCTCCCCCCTCACAGAAAAACGGGAGGCAGGAGAGAGACGTTCGGTACATGTTATGAATTGGGCAAACACCACTTTTCACACCCTTTAAAAACATGACAACGGCCGTTTTGAGCTGTAATGTTCTGTTGCAGTCGGGTGACCTTGAAGCACAGCGACCTAAATTTTCAGGCAAAAAAAAAGATCGCCACTAAGGGAATTACACGAGGGAACTGCAAGGTGGAAAAACAGCGGACATTGCCGTGGATATTAAAGGTACAACAATTACGGGAATTATACGACTTGCTCGCTGATGTTCATCAAAAGTAAGGCATATTAACTTACTTTTGATGAAATTCAGCGAGCAACACTATAATTCCTGAGATTTTGGACCTTGTAAATTCCACGGCAAAGTCCTCTTTTCCCGGATTCGTTGTTTTCACCTTCCTTCACCTCTTGTAATTACCTTCCTTTCTATCTTGTTTTTTTGCCTGAAATTTAGGTCGCCTGTGCTTTCACGTCACCCCGACTAGCACCGAACAATGTCAGCTCAAAATTCGGTCCCGTTTCCAGTTTTTAACGTGTGTGGAAGTGTCGTGTTTCCCAGTCACAACATGTACCGAGTGCCATTTCCTCCAGTTAAATTTTCGGTCCTTGAGGGGGATCTACGCTCATTTGACATTGGTGAATCACACATGTGAAGCCCGAGAATTAGGACTCCTTTTTATCATATGTCACACTCCAGAGAAGCGACAAGCCACGAGGTCATCTATTGAAGTGTAATTAGGTGTGATATCCTGAAGCATGCACTGAATACCGCTGGTTTCACATTTATGACTCAAGGAGCTAATACGTAGTGCATTCAATTCTTCACAGGTGAGGACAACTCAACACAGAACCTGTGTGGGCTTCAGTCATTGGCACGTGTAGCAAAGTTTCCCGTTTCAGCGGAAAGAACGTTGTTGGTGGAGATACCTGTGAAGCGATGCCTGCGGTTAATTGGGTGAGAGGGTTCAGGTTTAAACAAGTCAACATTACACTAACAGGGCCATATTGTACACATATGAAATAGTGTCTGAACTTTTCTGGTTTCGTTCCCGAAACGTTCCTCTTTCCGTCGCTCCATATATGCTGCTATCTAGCTCATAATCAGCGGGTCAGGCAGCATCTTGGAGAACATGTCTAGGTGACGTTTTCGGTCGAGACCCTTCTGGACATAGCACGTTCGGGGCCGAAACCCGTCCGTTGGTCGGCCCGAAACGGTGCCTATTTCTTTCGCTCCTAGAGCTGCTGGCCCCTGCTGAGTTTCTCCGGCATTTTTTTGAGCAAATATAGGTCCCTACAGTTAGAGAACAAGCAATTTACAAGTCTAAAATGGCAGAAACATTTACATGATTACATTTGATTTAACTTAGTACCACTAGGCAGACACAACAATCTCTCCAGAAATTAGCACCGCATATCCAGTGGGATGGAAACGGGAATGGAATCCACATCGCTGTACAAATGGTGTTATGTAAACTGGTGGCATTGAAGGCAGATCAACCCCAGTCTGATGTCTGCATCCCTAGGACTCAAGGAGGTGGCCCTAGAATCGTGGATGCATTGGGTGATCATTTCCAATGCAAATGTTCTCTCGACTTGGTGTGATTCTTGTGGATATAGAAACATAGAAATTAGGTGCAGGAGTAGGCCATTCGGCCCTTCGAGCCTGCACCGCCATTCAATATGATCATGGCTAATCATCCAACTCCGTACCCCATACCATTCACATATCCGGTCTCTCCTACCCCTGATCCCCTTAGCCACAAGGCCACATCGAACTCCCCTCCGCGTAAAATAGCCAATGAACTTTGCCTGCAACTACCCGCTGTGGGCGAAGAGGTCCAGAGATTCACCACGCTCGGTGTAACAAAAGGTCGTCTCCATACTCGGATCTTAAAGGATTTCCCCCGTAGCCTAACGCGGTGACCCCTGGCCTGGAATCCCCTAACATACGGACAGCACTTCCTGCCTCTAGCCTGTCCCACCCCTAAGAATTTTGGACGTTTTCTATAGACCCCTCTCAATGCTTCAGAAGGCTAGAGAGTATAAACCAAGTCCCGATAGACCATCGTTTGACCCTCGGTAAGGGGCAGTCCTGGAGTCGCTTATCCCAGAGGGCATTCAGCGCTGGTGAAACCAGTCTCTGCACTCTCAAAGCCTCTATGGCAAATAATTCCGTGCCTCTTCTGGATGTGGAGACCAAAACTGTCCGCATACTCCAGGTGTTGGGCTCACCAGTGGAGTGGTGTATCGGACTTTCAGTAAGACTGTTGACAAGCTCCTATACATGTTATCCTTTTGGCAATGATTAGCTAACACTGGTATTGTGCTTTCTTAGTTGACTGCCTTCGGCCCGCATGCCAATCCAGAAGCCAGATGACTGAATACCAGGCACACCCAGTCTCGTGCTGCAAGGCTCCCCCCGACTCCCATTATTTTTACACCATTTAGATGATTAGTCCTCTTCCCGTTTTTGCGCACCAAAATGGATAAACCTCAACTTTATCCACATTTACTGCATCTGCACGAACATTTTGCCCACTCACCCAGCCTCTCCAAGTCCCTTCAAGTCTCCTAGCATCCTCCCTCAGGTAGTGCAACAACATACTGCCCCCCAGCTTAGTTGTCACCGCAACTTGGGCGATATGTGCACTTCCATTCCCCTCTCCAGATCATTAATATATATTGTAGGGCCCTGGTGAACCACACCTGGAGTATGGGGTTCCCACTGGTCCCTGCCTCCATTGTTGAAAGGACCCTTCTTGCTCCTATTGAGGGAGTGCAGCGTGTTTGCCACCATGGTTAAGCCCGGATAGCGGTACGGACACCCTGAAAGAATTGGTGCGACGTTGGGCTTACTATTCTCACTGGACTTAAGAAAGCCTAGGGGGAGTCCCTTTACGAACACATCCCTGGTCTCGACCCTAACCTAGGATTTGGACAGGCTAGATTCAGGAAACTATTCGCATGCTGATTTACCCTTTCGTAAATCCAAGCTGACTGGGTCACTGCTTCACACTATTTCCAATGTGCGCTATCCCCATCTTAACTGACTCTGCGTTTCCCACACACCGATGTATCTCTGGAACTGGCTCCGTAATTCCCCATTTTCCCCCTCTCTCCTTGGCTTCTTAAAAGTGGGTACGTTGGCTACCCGCCAATCTGTCCAGAACTACTCAGGGGTCCTAAGAGAAGTTTTTTGAAAGATACTAACTATGATCATCCACTATTTCTGGACGACTTCCTTATACTCTGGGAGCCGCCTATCTGGCCCTTGGGATTTATCGCCTTTAATCCATATTGCATTTCACCCAACCCATGTTCCGACTACCTGGATGTCATTCTTCCTCAACCTCCTTTGACCCGCGGCCCCGCTATTTCGGCAACTTATTTATGTCTCCTATGAACGGAACAAAGAGTTATTCATACGGTCCCGGCCATATCTGGCTAGTCCCCATGATCAGACTCACCTGTTTCTGACGGCATAGGGACCTACATTTGTTTAACTAATCTCTTTCTTTTCACATATCTATAACAAGACGATTTGCATCATTTTTTTATGTTCCCTGCCAATGTTAGCTTTCTTGCAAAAGAGGATATTGAGTCAGGAGGCCGGGAGTTCTATGTGCCATTGTACAGGGTTCTTTGGTGATGACCACACCCTGATTCATTGGCTACCGTTTTGGTCACCAAGATTGTGAGGAGGACAGTATCTGCCATAGAGGGATTGCAGGAAGGTACCAGACTTTCTTCCTGGGACTGTCAGACTGGTCTTAGTAAATATAGATCTGGACATAGACCCTGGTTTTAATATCATCTCTAGAATTAGGATCATCTGTAGTAGGGGATTCCGGCTATAGAAACTTCCACAAGATTCTTAAGTGGGTTGGACATGCTATGATGCAGGACATGGTTTTCCGGCGAGGTTGGGGAATGCCGGACAGGGTCAGGAGCTTAAGTGGAATGTGTAAATTCTTTTTAGGACCGAGATGATAAAAACAGTTTTTTCACACAGAGAGTGTGAATCTCTAGCAATTCTCTGCCACGAGAGGGTAGTTGAAGCGCCAGTTTTCATTTGGCTTATATTTAAGATGGAGTTTAGATGTGGCCGCCTTGTGGCGTAAGGGATCGGGGTGTATGGAGAGAAGGCGCCAAAGGGTATGGATAACTGAGTTGGATGATCAATCCATGATCATATTGAATGGCGGTGCAGGCTCGAAGGGCCCAATGGCCTACTCCTGCGCGCTATTTTCTCTGTTTCTAGGTGGAGTTAGTGATCTATATATTGATTGTCTGGTTTTGCAAATGCAAAACCAATCTCCATATGATTTTAAAGCACCATTGACATCTTGCGATAGAAACGGCTTCTGTCAGGTAACTCCTTTGACAGCAGTCAACAGAGGAGCGTGTGAATTCTCTGCTCAGAGGGCGTGGCGGTTTTCTGGATGCTTTTCAAGAGAGAGTAATAGGGCTCTTAAAGATAGCGGAGTCAAGGGAGATGGGGAGAAGGTCAGAACGAGGGGGTACTGATTGGGGAATGACAGCCAAGATCACATTGCATGCGGCGCTGGCTCGCAGGGCTGAACTGGCCTACTCCTGCACCTTTGACTATTGCCTTCCTATTGTTGCGTTCCTCACGTGGGAAACTTTGATTCCACTATGTGATGCCCCTGTCTCCCTTGGACACCTGAACGTAAACCTTTCGGAGACTTTGCGCCCCACCCAGGTTTCCCCGTCGGTCCGCGAGGTTCCATTGAGGTTTTTGTCAGTCTCCCCAACCTGCTTCCACACTACCTGCAACCTCCAGCAACCTCCGGAACGCATTGAAACCTGGGTGGGCACTAAAGTCTCCAGAGGTTTCCGTTCAAGTTTCCTAATTGTGACAGGGCATTAAAAGACAGCTTGGCTTTAGGACGACCAAGATTTCAACTGCACCAACTGGTACATGTGCCAATAAATGTCTCTTGTCTTGTCTTGTCGTTTGATATTAATCCCCCTGTTGTTGAAATTCTTGTTCTCTTTAAAAGATCACCAGGGGAGATTCCGCGACCCCAGCTTCAGATAAAGCCCTGATGGAATTGTGCCACTGTACGCGGTTCCTCAAGAGGGAAGTGTCTTCTTTAAAGAGTCGCCTGTGATTTTTTTAAATTTTTTTTTTAATCCCAGTCGCGTGCCAGAATTCCTTGTTGAAATTACATCATCCACTGGATGTTCAGTTTTGATAAAGTTTCGCATTACATGTTTCCTGCCCCATTTAACAGTTTATTATTGAGCTAGCATTTACCTGCCTGCGCTCATTTTATCAGCCTTGCCGTAGTGTCAGTGGTTGAGAGTATAAAATAGGGAAATGCTGTGTCTGCTTTACGGCCTGCGGTGATGTATTCAGTGATCCATCGAATAATCTGGTGCGAATACAAAAGACGCTGCAGCAAAACGGCAGCACACAGTCTGCAAGAATAAACCCATGCATCATCAAGGACCCCACACAATATTGTTAAAGTTGTTGACCCGCTGAGCAGTAAAAATTGCCCGATGTTCGGGTGATCCAGAACCAGAGGCCACGTTTACGAATATGTAGCATTTAGAACGGAGTACGAGAAACACTTTTTCTCACAGGAGAGTGGTGTCGTGGAATTCTCTGCCTCAAGGGCGGTGGAGGCAGTGTTCTCGGATGCTTTCAGAGAGAGAAGATAGGGCCTCTTACAAACGCGGATCAGTGAATGGGGAGAATATCTAAAGGTTATCAACTTTGGGAAGTTGTGTTACCTTTCAGTTTAGTTTCTCCATAGATGCCGCCTGCCCGCTGATTATACTCCATCACTTTCAGTTGAAACCACATCTGCACTTTCCCTCCTACCCATACAGTTTAGTGCTGCCTTAACCGCTCGGGTCTTTACGATATAAAAGAATCAATCAGAGAGTTTTTATGAGTCTTGTAACATATCAACCATAACAATTTAACAGCACGGGAACAGGCCATTCTCGGCCTTCCTACAAGTCCGTTGCGGAACAATTTTTTTTGGTCCCCTAGTCCCACCTGCCTGCCTCATACCATATAACCCCGCCATTCCTTCTCATCCATATGCTATCCAATTTATTTTTAAATGATACCCATGAACCTGCCTCCACCACTTCCACTGGAAGCTCATTCCACACCGCAACACACCTGCTGCGTAAAGAAGTTCCCCCTCATATTACCCCTAAAAACTTCTGTCCCTTAATTCTGAAGTCATGTCCTCTTGTTTGGAATCTTCCCCTATTCTCAAGGGAAAAGCTTGTCCACATCACTCTGTCTATCCCTCTCATCATTTTAAAAGACCTCTATCAAGTCCCCCCTTAAACTCCTGCGCTGCAGAGAATAAAGACCTAACTTATTCAACTATCTCTGTAACTTAGTTTTGTAAACCCAACCCAGGCAAACATCTGTAATCTAAATCTCCCTGTACTCTATCTATTTGTTGACATCCTCCTATAATTGGGCGACCAAAATTGTACACCATACTCCACATTTTGGCTCTCCCAATGCCTTGTACAATTTTAACATTACAGCCAGCTTATATGACGCATCACAGACTGGATAATACATACAGACTTACAAAACACTCATACTAATCAGGACATTTATTGGATCAAACAAAGGAAACTTTGCATATCCATAGAATTGTGACCGCAACACCACAGGGTCTACCAGAAGTGGGCCAGATTTCTAAATATTGCATGAGAAGGTTTTTCAAATACGGGCTATGGCTGTACAGGATTACGTTTGCCAGTGGATGAGTGAGGCTTGGTCATTGAACGTGGATGTAACAGTTTTCACCTTCACAGTAGGTTAGCGGAAGGTTTGAGGAGATAGGCCAAAGTGGGAACAAACAGATAGGGTGGATGTTGGCCTAGTTGGTATGATCGAGAGAGATCGAGTTGAGAGTCGGAGAGAGACAATAGATTCCAGGCATACAGTCGTATTTCACCCCTATCGGATGACCCACAAGCTCTGATAAGCCCAACATGCAGATTCTGGACCCACCGATTAGCGCCCCAGCCCCTTCACGTGGCCCATTATCAACTCAACATCCTCATGCTTCCATAAGACTCTAATGGATCTCGGTCTTCAAGCAAATCCATCCGAGAACCCGCCCGGCGACCCTCACCCTCTATGGCGAAAGCGGAGTACACTCACCAATTCTCGACCAGCTCTAAATATGTAACCCCTTATCCTGGAAATCATTCATTGCAATACCTCCCGTGATTCCTCAACTGAGTGGCCCCAAACCTCCTCAGACTGGAGCCACAACCCATCTGGCACATTAGTTTGCCACAAACCTGTCAAAAATCTTTTATACCATCTTGCAAGTCGGTCAATTGATCCCAGCAGGATGGCGGTAGGGGATAACAATAAGGTTTAATTTGACGCCTAATCCGTGCGTCCGTTCAATAGTAGGCCAAAGTTATGGCCATTTGATTACTGGGAATGTTGGTGCTTGTTCCCTGTGAAGGTGTCGGACGCTGCATGCCCATATGCGGGCGTGTGATTGCTTGCGGAGTGTTCATGCAGACCTGAACATCGCAGTGCGTCGTGTAAGTGAACGTGCGAGTTGTGAGTGCGTGTTAGGAACACAACACTGGCTAACTCACTGCCTGGCGTGGGTGTTAGAAGTTTGTGAGCGCCATTTGCCGGATAGTTAGAACCAACTTAGCAAAAATTCTTTATGTCAAGGACATCTAAACAATAGCGTCGCTTGTTCGTTAGTAAATGATTACCGTGTATAAAGAGTGCGGAGCAAGTGCTCCGCGTAACGCTGACAAGGGGGAACCACGCATAAAACACCGATTCTGAAATGAGCTCTAGATGAACCCTTAGAGTCACAAAGAGCGTGCGATTAGTGTTGAAATGCTCTCTACACACTACTCTACACCGCAGATGGACAATTTTGACACACATACACAGTCCATTGAACGGTGCGTTGAGAACGTAATGAGTTGGTTGCTGGATTGCTCTGTGCCCTCAACTGGATATTCGGGCAACTTCCACGGTGGTATACGGTAGAAAGGATCAGTCGCTACAGCGACCCGAGATCCAGGTAGGGATCGGAACAGCGGTTTAATTGGCGCTGTGATTAAGGCAGCAAACAGGTACCTGTTCGCGACCCGTAAACACCCTCATGCCGAAGAGGCCGGGTGGTTTTGTTCCCTTTTTCCCGACTGCTCAGTCCAATCCGCATACTTGACCAAAAACTATAATTCTCATCCCTTAGGACGACAAGATTGATGTTTAGCGATATTCGTTAACTGCCTCGGACATTTGTGGTGGGAGCTTCGATTTAAAACACCGCCCCCAATCTATGGGTAAGAGTCCCCCCCACCCTCATCGGCGCCACACACTATGTCCCTTCAATTTGATCATGGCTGATTCTCAAACTCAGTATCCCGTACCTGCCGTCTCTCCATACCCGCTGATCCCCTTAGCCACAAGGGCCACTCTAACTCCCCTAAATATAGCCACTGAACTGTTCATGTCTTACTACCTTATGCTGTGGCAGAGAGTTTCCCCCTATTCTCAACTCTCTGTGTGAAAAAGCGACTGGTTCATCTCGAAACACAAAACGATTTCCCCCTTATCCTAAAGTACGTGATCCTGTCCAGCTGACTTACCCACGGAACAGGCGTGAGCAATCTTCCTGATGTCAGCCTCTCCAACCCCTGGTGAACACAATACGTTTTAAGAATAAGACCCCTTCAATCTTCCTGCAGATACTCAAGTATAAACGACGTCTATCCAGTCTTTCATCATTACCACGTAGTGTGACCTCTGACGTGATTGGAAGGACTGGTGGAGTTCAGGTACTCTGAGTCTATTGCAATAGAAGTCCTATCCTCTTGCTCTTCAAAGGTCGCGAGTCTTCCATGTTTCAAAAACGAAAAGGGGTCTGATTGGAATATGGAGACACTATCCGCATGCATTGCGGTTGTCTTGCTTAATTGCTAAATTGTACAACTCCTGGTACCTATTGTCTACATGTCTGGAGCCCCTCAATATTGAATTACAGCACGGAAAAAGGGCCTCTGCACCTATTGAGATATGTGCATTGCCACGTTTTCAAGGTAATTACCGTTTCAAGGCATGAATGTTCAGCTGCCTGACCCTGCCCCAGCTGATTGGTTCGATCCTGTGACCGTAGCAGGTGGAGTCATGAAGCCATACAGATCCTCCTTGGAGACTAGCAGGAAAGGCCGTTCTCTGGATGCCTTCATCAGGAGCTAGATAGGGTCTTAAAGATAGCGGACGGTCTTAGAACGGAGGACAGTCATCAGAACGTTTTCTCACGAGAGAGGATTCATCTGCGGAATTCTCACTGACAGGGCTCGTGGAAGCCTCACCTTGGACCACTTTGCAAGTCTACAAATGTCTAGAATAACTCTGAATGCTGTGGAGTAATGCAAGCATCTCTTCATAGACAATAGTGCGAGGGCGCTGATCATGGACTTTAAGCCATCACACTCCTCAGCGCGTTGACTCGATTGCTGCCTCATCATGCAATTGCAGGCATTTGGGTGATCACTCTCCCGAATATCCCCTGACTCCACTAAGATAAATAAGGAACCGACATGGTCCATCAGATTCATTATCTATCACTGGAGAAGTAATTCTCTGGCCATACACATTTGCAGGAAGTGAGGACATTCGAGTGTTCCGAGCCTCAATAATCAGTGTGATTAGTTCCAGCTTCAAAGCTTTGTACTCCTTACCAAATCATTCTTGACTCCAAATTTAAGGAACCTGTCGGCTGTCTTGGGAAATGCAGCCAAGGACGGGGTCCGAGCAGAGAGTTGGGTTCGGTCCGACTCACGCTCTCTTGGCAAACTGTTTCCCCTGCAGCCCTAGTTCTAACTGGAGGACCCCTCGTCGCGGTCAACTGTGTTGAAAACGATGGCCCTGCCCCCCCCCGCCCCCAACTGCGCACACTTATAGAACAACTACAAATTCGCTAAAGGGGTTGGACTAGGCTACTATGCAGGAACACCAACCCTGAATTTCTTTAGGTCAGGACAAGTGTCCCTGTAATAAGGAGATCTGCAGAGGGGATCTAAAGATAACCGCTTGACAAAAACCTTATTTACGACAGAAAGTGGGAAGCTGTGGATAGATTGTTTAGTGATGTTTCAGGATCCAGGAGTCGCGGTCCCATCTTAAGGTCTCGAACCGAAATCGCCTATTTCTTCACATTCATTTCTCTGCGGTCACCCCTTGATGAGTGTGACTGATACTCTGGAACTCTCTGTCGCAAGGGTAGTTGAGGCCATTCAGTTGGCTATATGACAGAGGGATTTACCTGTGGCCCTTGTGGCTAAGTGGATCAGAGGGTAAGAGCTAGGCAGAGATGTGGGATACTGACGTGGATGAGTCAGCCTGGATCATCACTTGAATGGCGGTGCAGGCTGAAGGGCCGAATCAGGATTGCTACTCCTGCACCTAATTTCTATTTTCTATTTTCTATGGAACTTAAGTTGCTAAGCCCACCAGACACAGTCCCGATTCTATACATCACATTTGGGGCCCATCAACACAGCACGGAAGCACAGAACCTGTGAATGGAGCCCCTACTCGTCAGGCACGGTGCACTCCAACATAACAATTGAGGTCCACCCCCCCCCCCAAAGCACTGAGGATTGGACGTATCCAAAGGGATGTAGACAGCCTTACAGGGACGAAGGCCCAAGAAATGGCAACCTTCGGAGGGAGCTATTCATTAGAACACATATACGAGGCCTTTTCACTATATATTTAAAATGGCTCAGGAGCTCGCCGCCGGTGCGAAGAATCATTCACAGCAGAAATTGTACCTGGCCTGTACTATGCCTAGTTAGCACCATTCCTTCAAGCTTGACAGGCTCTGGCACTGATTCATATGGCCAACCAGAACAGAACAAGCACATATTCAGAAATTAACAGTGTCCCCAGAGCCTATAGAAACCCTAGTTGAACATAGAAATTAAACCAGGGAATAGTTGATCTCATAGGCCATGTTGAGCAGGGTGTTCGCCCTTCGAGCCTGCACCGCCAGTTCAAATATGATCATGGCCTGACTCATCCCAACTCAGTAATCCCGTACCTGCCTTTCTCTCCATACCCCCTGATCCCCTTAGCCACAAGGGCCACATCTAACGCCCTCTTAAATATAGCCAATGAACTGGCCTCAACTACCCTCTGGGGCAGAGGTTCCAGAGATTCACCACTCTCTGTGTGAAAAAAGTTCTTCTCATCTCGGTTTTAAAGGATTTCCCCCGTATCCTTAAGCTGTGACCCCTTGTCCTGGACTTCCCTAACATCGGGAACAATCTTCCTGCATCTAGCCTGTCCAACCCCTTAAGAATTTTGTAAGTTTCTATAATATCCCCTCTCAATCTTCTAAATTCGAGAGAGTATAAACAAGTCTA